>NW_004444078.1:6171569-6207968 GCF_000243295.1 Trichechus manatus latirostris
GGGTTGTTAACCGATGTCATAAAACAACATGTGTACTACTGTTTCATGAGAAACTATTTGTTCTGTAAGCCTTCACCTGAAGTACAATAAAATATTTAAAAAAAAAAAAAGACATACAAATTCAGCCACATTTCTCAGCTCCATATTAAAGCATGAAGACACTAGAATGCAAGGTGCGGGATACACTGATAAGGTCCCCTCCCTGCCAGAAATCTCACAGCAAGTTCATCTGTACGTGTCCTCTGCTTTTATGCTATGACAGTTCTGTTATTCCAACTTCGCTTAGCATTGGCTATTGCTTTCTCCATGCTTCTAGGAGCTATCTTACTAGTATGCACCATCACCTGGAGCTCTTATCAAACCCTCAAGGCAATAAACTCTCCCCTGCCCAATCTTATTTTCTGGGCCCCCTGATTAAGCACTCTCAGAATTCTGATTCACAGGTTCTCCCCCAAGCACCTGCCAATACACAATGAGTAGGTCTTGCAACTTCTTTATGGCATTTGGCCTTACTAGGTCCAGCACATCCCTGGCTGAGTTATGCTGTGATTTCACCATATAAATGCCTAGTGTCCATGAGAGTAAGTAGAGGCAGATCCTGAAGGGGACACGTGATGTCTTGTGGAGGAGAGAACTCTGCTTTTTGTCTTCAAGCAAGGGCAGTAGCAGGCTAGCGCTTAATAGGAAGAAATGGCCCACTTCTGGGAGTTAGAGAGTTCAGAAGAGTCTGGGAGTTCTAAAATTTCAGGGTCATCTGCCCAGACGATCAAAGTGTCACGTCCCAACCAGGCGCTGAACTTTTATAATAGACTCCCCTTTGATTGGGCATTTAACCTTAAATCCATTATGTCCCGATTCCATAGCTTCCTCTACCTTCCTGCCGCAGATGAGCTTCTTTGTTAGCTATCCTGGAGCTATCGTGTTCAATTGTCTGTTAATTGCCCATACCTTTTCATTATCTTGTTCTAGGGTAGTGTCTTAGGCGGGGTTCTCTAGAGAAGCAAAACCAGTAAAGCACATGAAAATATATAGGCAGAGATTTATATCAAAGAAACAGCTCACGTGATTGTAGAGGCTGGAACGTTCCAAGTTCGTGGATTAGGATAGAGGCTTCTCCCGATTCACGTAGGCACAGGGGCTGGCGAATCCAAGATCTGCAGGTGGGAAAGCAGGACTCCACTCACAGGCTGTGAAGATAGACTAATCCCAGGATCAGCAGATAAGCTGATAGCTCAAGTCCCAAGAACCGGAGGGGAGACAAACAGGAGGAAGCCATAGGATCCAAAGCCAGCAAAAAGCCAGAACGTCTGCTTATATTTGGATTCAGGCCACACCCCCAAAGCAATTCCCTTGCAACTGATTGGCTACTCACAGCAGACTCAATCATAGGGGTGATCACATATAAACACCCAGAATCATGGCCCAGCTAAGCTGACACACAATCTTAACCATCACAGGTAGCAATGAATTTAACCTTAGCCACCCAACCCCATTATGCATGTAGTTACTCTTTCCCCAGTATTTCTTAAATGTCTGATATTTCACATCAGCTAGTGCCCTGGTGGCACAATGATTAAGTGTTAAGGCTGCTAACCAGAAGGTCGGCATTTCGAATCCATCAGCTGCTCATTGGAAACGCTATAGGGCAGTTCTACTCTGTCCTATGGGGTCGCTATGAGTCGGAATCCACTTGACAGCAACAAGTTTTTGTTTTTTTTAGTGCATGCTGTACCCTGCCTCTCCTGGTATACCCTCACCAATGGAGAGAGCATTGGACATCCACCTTTTGCCACTTATCAGTAATGGAGTCCACCTGGGTTAAAATTGATCCAGCTCCCAAACCCCAAATTATGACCTACTTTCTGGTATATCAGGAGCCCTGGTGGCACAGTGGTTAAAGCAGTCAACCACTAACCAAAATGTCAGTGGTAGGAAAGCACCAGTGGCTCCATGGGAGAAACATGTGGCAGTCTGCTTCCATAGAGCCTTGGAAACCCTAAGGGGGTTGCTATGAGTTGGAATCAACTCCGTGGCAGTGGGTTTGGTTTTTGATTTCTGGTATCTATCTCTTGTGGCACCAACGAGTTGATCTTCCAAAAGAAGATGCTTAAACAGAGTTTGGTGTACCAAAAAACAAAAAAAAATAAACCAAACCCATTGCCATCGAGTCAATTCCAACTCATAGAGACCCTACAGGACAGAGTAGAACTGCCCCATAGAGTTTCCAAGGAGCGCTTGGTGGATTCAAACTGCTGACCTTGTGGTTAACAGATGTAGCTCTTAACTACTACGCCACCAAGGGTTTCCAAGAGTTTGGTGTACAGGATATTTATTAGGCATTGACATTTGTGGAAAAGACGGGACACATTCTGTCTTTATTTAAAATTCTGATGTTTTGTTCACCATCTCTCCACACCCTAGTCCCTGCCCTTGGAAAAGAAAGCAGCATTTGGCAGAAGGAGAAGTAGAATTGCAAAGCCTTGGCCATACCCCTGACAGGTCAGTCATGGGATGTGGGCCACCCCTGGAAGAGTTTGGAAAGATCCAGCAATTTGATGTGTGAGATTCAGCATTTTTAAGCCCCTCACTCTTGAGTTGTTATTGTTGTTGTGTGCCATCAAGTCGATTCCGACTCATAGGAACCCTATAGGACAGAGTAGAACTGCCTCATAGGGTTTCCTAGGCTGAATCTTTATCAGAGCGGATCATGTCTTTTTTCCCACTTAAGACGTGTAGGTTCAAACCGCCAAACTTTTGGTTAGCAAGTGAGTACTTTACCATTGCACCACCAGGGCTCCTTCACTTTTGAGTTATTAGTGGTAAATTTATAGAGCCCCGTGGTGTTGTCTAGTGTTATGTCAAGGAAACAATGTAGTGAGGCAAGTGGCAGGAATCTGAATCAACATCCTGCTGGTGGTCAATTCAGGCTGTGCAATGGCAGGAAAAGTAGACCAAAGCAGAGTAGGGAACATGGCGGGAGGCATAGACGTGGACAGGAAACTGGAGGCCAGCAGTTGGACCAAAACTTCTCTTTCTTTTAATTTCTTTTGTCCCCTCATCAGAGAGTCACACAATTTAAGAGCTGAAGGAACTTTTAGAAATGTTCTCTTTATGAGGAAAATGAAGTTTAAAGGATTTTAATGTCTCACCCAAGGTCACACAGCAAGTGAGAAACCAAAACCAAGAGAAAATTCACATTTCCTTGCTCCCAGTCTGGTGTGGTCTCTCCACCTCCACGCCCATCTCAGCTTTTAATTGAGGGAGTACTATCCTATTTTAAACTAATTTTTTTTTAAATTAGGGTTAGGAAATATTTTTGGAGCTAGTAAGGGCAAAACATGTTGTTAACAATGGAGTGTAGTTAACTTATATTTATAGACTCAGTATTACACTGAGCAAATACGTTCATGAGTATTATCATGACTAATTACGACATATATAATGTGTCTTGCTTGTACATATGGCAATAAATATTTTACTCAAAGTATCCATTATAATGAAATATTCAGAGGTATATGTTTGCAGAAACATTTCCAAAAGCAATTAGAGGATTAAAAACTGATGGGAACTGCTTTTTTCCTAAGTGATGACTACTGTGAAATAAGTTCTACTTTCAATATGTTCTTTGAGGAGGATGACCAATTTTTTTTTTGAAGTTAAAATGTCATTATTACAGAGTGAATGAGTGATCGGGTGGCAGGAGCATTTTTCAAGCTAAGAATAAAGAGCATTGATTCATGTTTTTTAAAAAAAGATTTTGGCATATCCCAGAGGTTTAAATCACTGGAGAGGCTCCAGTGTTTGAAAGTTAAATTTTAGTTTGTAAATGAACTGTACTGTTTTGTGGCCATCTGTCTCAAAACTGAAACACATTTTCAAAATCTATGCTTGTTCAAACATTTGAAACCCTGAGAATAAGAACCGGAAGATATAACACAAAAGCAAATTATGCCTCAGATATGCAACTTTAATACAGTAGTTACATGCTAGCATATTACAGTACAAAGGCACAAGGTAGCAAAGAAAATGTAAATACTTTGTTTGAAAACTGTCAAGAATCAACTAGAGATATGTCGCAGTGATATTTCAACAATACCTGAGCAAGACAATTGAAGTACCATACAAAAATTCAGCCCTTCCAAAAAAAATACCACCATATGAGTTATGACTTTAGGAAAAACAAATAGCAGAAAACAATTAAAAAAAAAAAAAAAAGCTAGAAAGAATAAAATAGTTTCCTTTCACAGTAAAACCTGTGAAAGCCAGAACCAGTATAAGGCAAAAAACTATCAGAGAAGGAATACTAAAATTTTCTCCACTAATAATGATAGAAAAGTGGTAAGGCTGCACCCTGTCAAAGGCAGAAAACTAGTGAGAACCAGAAAAGCAAGGCAGTCTTACCCAGTTTCAGCTCTCACAGTTTTCATTGTACACTTTATAAAACCACTAAAATACAACAGAGTTAATTTCTCAAAGTTTCACATACCCATGTCACTGATTCTTTATAATAAAAGATTGGCTGTTTGTGAGCTTTTCCTCCTTATTATGGATAATAAAATTAATGATTTAGAAGATGCTAAAATTGTAAATGTTCAATTGCAGAAGAAAGAAATAGAATAAGGATCTAATAGTCATGGTTCTCAAATGCAAAATTTCATAAAATCAGCTATTTTCAAGAAAAATACATATTATTAAAATAGATACTTTGATATTAGCTATTTCAATACTTTTTTATTGTACATTAGATGAAGGTTTGCAGAGCAAACTAGTTTCTTATTAAACAATTAATACACATATTGGTTTGTGACATTGGTTGCCAACCCCATGACATCTCAGCACTCTCCCCTTCTCGACCTTGGGTTCCCTATTACCAGCTTTCCTGTCCCCTCCTGTCTTCTCGTCCTTGCCCCTGGGCTGGTGTGCCCATTTAGTTTTGTTTTGTTTTATGGGCCTGTCCAATCTTTGGCTGAAGGGTGAAACTCAGAGTGACTTTGAAACCAAACCCATTGCTGTTGAGTCCATTCCAACTCATAGCGACCCTATAGGACAGAGTAGAAATGCCCCATAGGGTTTCCAAGGAGCGGCTGGTGGATACAAAGTGCCAGCCCCTTTGGTTAGCAGCTGAGCTCTTAACCACTGCGCCACCGGCCCCCAAGGAGTGACCTGAGTGACTTCAGTACTGAGTTAAAAGGGTGTCCGGGGGCCCTATTCTCAGGTGTCTCCAGTTTCTGTCAGACCAGTAAGTCTGGTATTGGCCATTTTGAATCAATCATATGGTCTGCAATGCCGAGAATGACAAATTGAGGAGGAATGGCGTTGCGTTTATTGTTAAAAAGAGCATTTCAGATCTATCCTGAAGTGCAGTGCAGTCAGTTATAGGATAACATCTATATACCCACAAGGAGGACCAGTTACTACAACTGTTATCCAAATTTACACACCAACTACTAAGGCCAAAGATGAGGAAATTGAAGATTTTTACCAACTTCTGCAATCTGAAATTGATCAAACATGTAACCAAAAATGCATTGATAATTACTGGCGATTGGAATGCAAAAGTTCAAAACAAAGAAGAAGGATTGGTAGTTGGAAAATATGACCTTGTGACAGAAATGACCCTGGAAATAACATTATGGAATTTTGCAAGACCAACGACTTCTTCACTGCAAATACCTTTTCTCAACAACAAAAACGGCGACTTCACACATGGACTATGCCAGAGGAAATATACAGGAATCAAATTGACTGTATCTGTGAAAGAGATGAAGGGAAAGCTCGATATCATCAATCAGAACAAGGCCAACTGCGGAACAGACCATCAATTGCTCATATACAAGTCCAAGTTGAAGTTGAAGTTGAAGAAAATTAGAACAAGTCCACAAAAGCCTAAGTATGACCTTGAGCATATCCCACCTGAATTTAGAGACCATCTCAAGAACAGATGTGACACACTGAACACTAATGGCTGAAGACCAGACGAGCTGTGAAATGATATCAAGAACATCATATATGAACAAAGCAAGAGGTAATTAGAAAGACAGGAAAGAAAGAAAAGACCACAATGAATGTCAGAAGAGACTCTGAAACTTGCTCTTGAATGTAGAGTAGCTAAAGCAGAAGGAAGAAATGGTGAAGTAAAAGAGCTGAAAAGATTTCAAAGGGCAGCTCAAGAAAACAAAGTAAAGTATTATAACAAAATGTGCAAAGACCTAGAGATAGAAAACCAAAAGGGAAGAATATGCTGGACATTTCTCAAGCTGAAAGAACTGAAGAAAAAACTCAAGCCCAAGTTGAAATATTGAAGATTCTACAGGGAAAACATTAAATGACACAAGAAGCATCAAAAGAAGATGGAAGGAATACACAGAGTCACTGTACCAAAAAGAATTGGTTGACTTTCAAACATTTCATAAGGTAGCATATGATCAAGAACCGATGGTACTGAATGAAGAAGTTCAAGCTGCACTGAAGGCATTGGCAAAAAACAAGGCTCCAGGAATTGACAAAATACCGATTGAGATGTTTCAACAAAGGGATGCAGTGCTGGAAGTGTTCACTCGTCTATGCCAAGAAATTTGGAAGACAGCTACCTGACCAACTGACTGGAAGAGATCCATATTTGTACACATTCCAAAGAAAGGTGATCCAACAGAATTTGGAAAATATTAAACAATATCATTAACAATGCCCACAAGTAAAATTTTTCTGAAAAATCATTCCAAAGTCATTGCGGCAGTACATTGACAGAGAACTGCCAGAAATTCAAGCCATATTCAGAAAACGATGTGTGTCTTAGTCATCTAGTGCTGCTCTAACAGAAATAAAACAAGTGGATGGCTTTAACAAAGAGAAATTTATTCTCTCTCAGTCCAGTAGGCTACAAATCCAAATTTAGGACATTAGCTCCAAGAGAAGGCTTTCTCTCTCTGTCCGCTCTGGAGGAAGGTCCTTGTGATGCATCAGTCTTCCCTTGGTCTGGGAGCATCTCAGGGTAGGAATCTCAGGTCTAAAGGATGCGCTCTGCTCCTGACACTGCTTTCTAGGTGGTGTGAGTTTCCCATGTGTCTCTGCTCACTTCACTCTTTTATATCTCAAAAGAGATTGGCTGAAGACACTATTCAGTCTTTTAGACATCATCAGTATAACCTCATCATAGTGATAGAGTTTACGACACATAAGATCACATATAACCTTATCATAGTGATAGAGTTTACAACACATAAGGAAATCACATCAGATTATGCAATCATACAATACTGGGAATCATGACCTAGCCAAGTTGACAGATATTTTGGGGGGACACAATTCAATCCACGATAATGTGGAACAAGGGATAATATTACTGATGTCAGATGGCTCATGGTTGAAAGCAGAAAATACTAGAAAGATATTTACCTGTTTTGTTGACTATGCAAAGGCATTCGACTGTGTGGATTATAACAAATTACAGATAACATTGCCAAGAATGGGAATTCTAGAACACTTAATTGTGCTCATGAGGAACCTGTGCTTAGACCAGGAGGCAGTCGTTTGAACAGAACAAAGGGATACTGCATAGTTTAAAGTCAAGAAAGGTGTGCATCAGAGTTGTATTCTTTCACCATATTTAATCTATATGCGGGCAAATTGTCTGAGAAGCTGAATTATATGTCAGGATTGGAGGAAGACTTATCAGCAATCTGTGATATGCAGATGACACAACCTTGCTTGCTGAAAGTGAAGAGGACTTGAAGCACTTACTGATGAAGATCAAAGACCACAGCTTTCAGTATGGATTAAACCTCAGTATAAAGAAAACAAAAATCTTCACAACAGCACCAATAAGCAACTTCATGATAAACGGAGAAAAGATTGAAGTTGTCAAGGATTTCATTTGGAAGAAGTTCAGCCAGAATACTCCTTAGAAGCATGGATGGCAAGACTACGTCTCACATACTTTGGACATGTTATCAGGAGAGATCAGTCCCAGAAGAAGGACATCATGCTTGGTAAAGTAGAGGGTCAGCAAAAAAGAGGAAGACCCTCAACAAGATGGATTGACACAGTGGCTGCAACAACAGGCTCAAGCGTAATGATTGTAAGGATGGCGCAAGACCAGGCACTATTTCGTTCTGTTGTACACAGGGTCGCTATGAGTCTAAACTGACTCAACAGCACCTAACAACAACAACAACATGGGGATTGATCAGTTTTGCCATCCTGCTGGATTTGAAATGAGCCATCCCAGAGGCGGGACAGAGAGGATCCTACCACCACCAAGGAAGGAAAGCCAAGAGCGAAGTGTATCCTGTGGACCTGGGATCTCTGAGCTGAGGAGCTCCTGGAAGCAGGACACCAAAAGAGAGAGTGAGAGAGAGAGAGTTGTGGCACCAGACAGTGAGAATTGGTGGCAGAGAAACGGCAGCAGGAGAGACTGGCAGGAGACAGCACAGTAGGCTTCCCAGCCCGCAGAGCTAGAAAGGCAGAGGCTGAGGGCCGGAGAGAGGTGAGCAAAGCTGGGAAGAGGCTGTTCTGATGAGAGAACAGTATCCTGAGTGTTCCTGAACCTGAATTGTAACATGTTACTTCCCTAATAAACCCCATAATCATGAGTATTGTCTGCGAGTTCTGTGTGGCCATTGCAATGAATTATCAAACCCAGCAGAGAAGTAGAGTGCCGTGGGAGGGATGGTTGGTGTCAGAATCAATAAAGATGGTGGAGAGAGGAGGCATGTCTTACCTCTACCTCATAGGAATCAGCCTTGGGTCATTGATCTTGGGTTGTTGATTCTCCTTCCCCCTTGTGAAGTTAGAGGAGGTCAGGCACCACCTTCACGCCATTTTTACACCAAGGCAAGGGAAGACACTGAAAGGGACACAAGAATAAAAGGCAACGAAGGTAAATACTATAACATACACAATCTTACAACAACAGTAATAACAAACAATAATTTTTATGAGTGGATACGTAGGTAGATATGTACGCTAAATAGGTGTGGGAGGGCGTATGAGAGTGCACCCACATACATATATAGGTTTGGCTATGGATATTTCTACATACATATTTGTATGTCTTGCATGTATAGTCATATACATAATAGAGCACACAGGAGGCACAGTCATAGAAACAACCTAGGAATAACCAAACACCTCGAGGGACTGAGTTACTGGGCTTGAAGGCTAAGGACCATAGTCTAGGTCAATTGGCATAACATAGCTCTTAAAGACAACGTTCTACATCCTACTGTGGTGAGTAGTGTCTGGTGTCTTAAATGCTTACGAGTAGCCATCAAAGATACAACTATTAATCTCTTTCCATCTGGAGCAAAGGAGAGTGAGGAAATCCAACGATTCAAAGAAACAGTCCAAAGAACTAATGGATCACAGGAACCACAGCATCCACCAGGCTGAGACCAGAGGAACTAGATGGTGCCTGGCTACCACTACCTACCGCTCCGACTGGGATCACAATAGAAGGTCCCAGTTAGAGTGGGGGGAAAAAAAAGTAGAACAAAATTCAAATTCATAAAAAAGACCAGATTTATTGGTCTGAGAGAGACTGGAGGAACCCCCAAGACTATAGCTCTTAGACATCTTTCTAACTTGGCACTGAAGCCATTCCTAGAGATCACTTTTCAACCAAATAATAGACAGGCCTATAAATAAACAATAACACACATGGGGAAAGTGCTCCTTAAAACAATCATCTACATGAAACCAAAAGGATAACACCTACCCAAAAGCAAATATGAGAAGGCAGGAAGGGGCAGGAAAACCAAAGGAATGGAAATGGAGAACTCAGGGTGCTAATGAGGAGAGTGCTGACACATTGTGGGGAGTGCAACCTATGTCACGGAACGATTTGTGTATAAACTACTGAATGGGAAACTAATTTGCTCTGTAAACCTTCACCTTAAGCACAATAAAAAAAATTAAATCTGGCCCCACCAGATTGAGTCCAACACAGCTGGATGGTGTCAGGCTACTACCACCAACTGCTCTGACAGGGATCACAACAGAGGGTCCCAGACAGAGCTGGAAAAAAATGGAGAACAAAATTCTAACTCATACACATACAAAAAAGACCAGACTTACTGGTCTGACAGAGACTGGAGAAACCCCGAGAGTTTGGCCCCGGACACCCTTTTAGCTCAGTAATGAAGTCACTCCTGAGGTTCACCCTTCAGCAAGATTATTAGACAGGCCCATAAAACAAAAGAAGACTAAATGGGCATACCAGCCCGGGGGCAAGGATGAGAAGGCAGGAGAGGACAGGAAAGCTAGTAATGGGGAACCCAAGGTTAAGAAGGAGAGAGTGTTGACATGTCATGGGGTTGGCAACCAATGTCACAAAATAATATGTGTATTAATTGTTTAATGAGAAACTAATTTGCTCTGTAAATTTTCATCTAAAGTACAATAAAAAAGTTTTTTTAAATCTGAAATGCATCATATCTACATGTATTCTCTAGCTTTCCCAATGCAATTCTTTTACAGGATGATATAAGAATGACTATTACTGATTTACTAGAAGCCTGAGAGACCACAACTTTAATGAGAGAGTATTACATACTTTAGTAGAAAAGAATGTTGTCCATAGGAAATAATGACCAGAGGGATATGAAGGAAAGCATCTTTAACGTACTATATGGGAATTTAGCTATACAATTCTTAGTAGTCTCTACACAATGCACTAAAGGCTAACTTTCTATTTATACAAAGAGATCTTTCCAAGGGTGATTTTAATTATAAAATGAGTTGTATTATTAGATTATTTTATTTCTTTAAATTTTACAAAATCTTTGTTGTGGTAGAAAACCTATTATAAAGTGTCAGAAAGTTTAAAGAGTTCATCTGCTACAAATATCCCATTAAAAACATGTCTTCTTTTCCTCAGATCAGAAAAATTACTTCTATTCTAAAATCATTTTCTTTCAGTATATGTTATGGAGGAGGCTGGGTGAAGCAAGCAGTTTATAATCAACTGCTAATCTAAAGGTTGGCATTTTGAGCCCATCCAGTGGCTCTGCAGAAGAAAGGTTTGGTGAATTGCTTCTATAAGGATTACAGCCAAGAAAACCTTATGGAGCAGTTCTACTCTGTAACACATGGGGTAACTACGAGTTGAGGGCTGACTCGACAGTAGCTAACAACTGTTATGGATTGAATTGTGTCCCCCCAAAATATGCGTTGGAATCCTGACCCTTATTTCTGTGTATGTATTCCTGTTTGAAGGAAACCTTGGTGGTGTAGTGGTTAAGAGATATGACTGCTAACCAAACGGTCGGCAGTTCGAATCCACCAGGCACTCCTTGGAAGCCCTACAGGGCAGTTGTACTGTGTCCTATAGGGTCGCTATGAGTCGGAATCGACTCGACTGCAATGGGTTTTTGGTTTGATTCTTGTTTGGAAATAGGAGGTTTCTTGTTATGTTAATGAGGCCATACCAATATAGGGTTTGTCTTTAACCTAATCATTTCTGAGTTCTAAAAAGAGCAGATTAGACACAGAAGAGAGCACATACTGGGGAAGACAGATGCCATTTAAGGATTGTCTACAAGACAAGGAACCAAGGAACACCCAGGTCTACCTACCTACAAGGAAGGAATCTACATGGCTGAGATTCTCATTTAGACTTTTAACCTCCAGAACACTGAGAAAGTAAGTTTTAGTTCTTTAAAACCCCCTTCCATCCTACTTCACCTGTCAGAAAACCCTAGTGGGCTGTAAGCACTTTGGGATCCAGGTAAGGGGAGGCTGAGTTGTGTTGCTAGTGCTGACTCACTCAGGGCCATGACAGGAAAGCTCATACCCAGGGGTCGTCTTATGATATGAATGTGTTCTCTGTGCCTGGCACCAGTAGGACATGGTCAATGGAGAAGGCACAAGATTTTAAGCATTCTGACCTGGTAGCTAGTCTGTAGAAAATTCTCCCAATTTTAAGACATATATAATTGTTAAGCAGAAACTTCTGTTGTAGATAGTGCCTAGTCAGATGGTAAGTTATCTTCTGTCAGAAATATATTCAACAAGGCAACACATACATTTATAAAGACACCATCTGTTTTTTCTTTTTGGAGGTTGAAAGTTGGAAATCATGTTTAATAGGACTTACCAGAATGCCTGTGTTTATAGGGCATAAACCTGTAGTCGTGCAAGAACATCTGCATTTGAAGTCATGTTTTATGAGTCTCAATTACCAGTAACAAACAAATTTTTAGCAGCCATACTAGAGAAGAAAAACTGAATCATCTTCCTAGTCTCCCTATAGAACAAATAACAAAACTGTCATATGAAGAAGAGATCAAACAGCATGCAACTGAAAATGAAGGAAAAAATATATATGGGGTCAGGAAGTTAATAAATATTTTTTATCTGAATTCTGTGATGTTTGTGGTGTGTGTTAGATATTAAAATTTGTAATATTTATTTTAATACCTAAATTTGCAATACTGTGTTGTTTATTTAAAGAGAGCCCCTAAAATTGTATAAGCTGGTTCTCTGTCAGACAAAATCTGAATCTTCCCTTCCCTGCCTCAAATCCACTGTTCACATGACTTCCTGAGTGATCTAGGAAGCACATTGTATCACATCACTTCTCTTCTTAAAATACTTTAGTAGTTCTCCATTGAACAAAATCCATTATCATTTATTTAATCTATAACTCCATGACTCAATCATGTGCATACATAACAAAGGTATTTTGGGGAATGAAAAAAATTATAAAGCTGGTTCTTGTCCATAATGATATTATGATCTAAGGAGATAAATATATGCAAGACATAAGTAACAGTTCAATGTAACAATTCAGTACATGTCATAAGGCAGTGTATGCATAATTATCAAACAGTCATTATCTTCTTTAGAAGTGAATTAAGGAGTCTATCTTGGGGCAAATGGAATTTTAGAAATTCCCTGACTGAGATTAGAGTTGCTTTACTAAGGATGGAGTCCTTGGGTTTTGTGAATGGTTATGTGGCTGCCAACTGAAAGGTTGGTTGTTTGTGTCCACCCAAAACTGCCTCAGAAGAAAGGCCTGGTGATCTACTTCTGAAAAATCAGCGACTGAAAACCCTATGCAGCACAGTTCTACTCTGACACGTATGTCACCATGAGTAGGAAATGACAGGAGGGCAACCTTTTTTTTTAACTAAGGATAATTTCAATGGTATCAAATTTCACCCCAACTTTTAAAAGAAGTAGAAAGAAATAGATAAGGTCCAAATATCACGTAGAACAAGTACAGTTTTCTTGTAAGCAAGTTCATTACAGCTAGTTCTTATGTTTCACCATGAAAAAAGAAAATGATAAACCAGTAGCAATGATTACTTTTCAAGAAACCAGGATTCATAAAACAGGTATGTGGTAAAGATCTTTAGCAAAATTTTCACACAGAGGGCCTTTTGTGTGTGCATATGTATGCACACATGCACATGAGCTCACACCTGCTTGAGTGTATGCAATTTTATCTATACATGAAGAAAAAATGGTTCCTGGCCTGAAAAGCAACTACTTCTTTTTCTTTTTTCCTTTTTTTTTTTTTAATGTAATGATGCTCTAGAAAAGATTGATAGATTCCTGAATGCTAAACCTCATCTCTTTGTCATTAACATCTTCTTAAGTAGAAAGTATTCAAATTAGAAGTATTCTTTGTTAAATAACCTGTGAAATAATGAAAAGCAACTCATGTTTGAAAAAAAATCAGTAATAAACACTAAGTGAAAAATAACAATGAGAAAATGTCCGTAAAAGCACATGCTAATAATGAAATTTCTTCTCTATTCAATGGACACAAACCTTTCAGAAGTTATTAAATTAGAAATCAGGGTGTCTTAGACTGGGATCTCTAGAGAAGCAAAACCAGTAAAGTGTATAAATATACATAGAGAGAGATTTATATTAAGAAAATGGCTCACACAATTGTAGAGACTGGAACGTCCCAAGTCTGTGGGTCAGGATAGAGGTGTCTCCTGATTCATGTAGCTGCAGGAGCTGACTACCTAAGATCGGCAGGTCAGAGAGCAGGGCTCTTGCTCACAGGCTGCAAAGATTGATGAATCCCAAGATCATCAGTCAAGACTTCAGATAAGCTGCTAGCTCAAGTCCCGAGAACCAGAGGTCAGACGAACAGGAGTCAGCTGCAGGATCCGGAGCAAGCAAAAGCCAAGAGCCCTGCCAGAATGTCCACTTATATCCAATACAGGCCATACGCCCAAGAAAACTCCCTTTTAACTGATTCACTACTCACAGCAGATTCCATCATGGAGGTGATCACAACATCATATGACTGCCAAACCACTGAGAATCATGGCCCAGTAAAGTTGACACACAACCTTAACCATCACAGTCCACCCCTTGTCAACTTGGTGACTGTACACATCTTCTTAAACCATACATAATCTCTGAATAAATACAATTACAAAGTCACACTTGTGCCTAACAGATACAATGAGCACAAAATACAACCAAAAATGCACTAGCACTGTTTACATCTTATATGAGTGAAGAAAATAAAAAGATTTGATGCACACATACAAAACCGAAATACTCATAACAACTACAGTCCTCATTTCTGTAACGGGTCATGTGGTCATAACTGGTATTTAGAACTGCCTTCTTCCACCACTCATTCTGTGCCTCAGCTGGACGTGGTTCTTTGCCTGGTGGGGTGACCCAAACTTTCATTCCTGAGGGGTCTAGGCCATTAGTAGTCATGTCAGAATTGGGTTGCTGTAGTTCTCCATTGGCTTTAACCACAGGACATTGTAGTATGAAGAGACACCCTAAGGGATCTCCTGCATTCCAGATTTACTCTTCTCTACCTTCATTATGTAATATCAAGCCAATTTCCTCTTGGTAATCAGGATCAATCACACCAGACAGTATGGTAACTCTATTCTTTGCCTGTTGATCCAGAGGCATAAGGAGCCCAAAATGGCGAGGTGGCAATTTTAGCTTCCAGTTCAATGGAATCAGTGATGTGTCTCCAGGTGGGAGCATTCCTCCTGTTGAAACTAAGATCTCTACACCCACAGAGCATAAAGTTGCAGGGAAAGGAAGCAAAAATCTTGCAAGTGGGTCACTATAATAGTGAGTGATATCACTCCATTTCACTCCTTGATTCCTGGACCAATGAATCCTGGCTATGGGAGAAACAGCACCAAATATTGGATACTGAACTAGAGAATATACAGCCTCCTGGAGAACAATGCCCCAGCCCTGCAAGGTATTGCCACCTATCCGGCACAGTAATTGTGTCTTTAGAAGGCCATTCCAGCATTCTTTCAAACCAGCTGCCTCAGGATGATGAGGAACATGGTAAGATTGGTGAATTCCATGAGCATGGGCCCATTGCTGCACCTCATTTGCTGTGAAGTGAGTCCCTTGATCCGAGGCGACACTTTGTGGAATACCATGATGGTGGATAAGGCATTCTGTAAGTCCACAGATGGTAGTTTTGAGAGAAGCATTGTACGCTGGGGAGGCAAATCCATATCCAATAAGTGCCTATTTCACTAAGGACAAAACGTTGCCTTTTCCATGATGGAAGTCATCCAATGTAATCAACCTGCCACCAGGTTCCTGGCTTCACCTCAAGGGATGGTGCCATACTGGGCACTGTCTTAGTTATCTAGTGCTGCTATAACAGAAATACCACAAGTGTATGGCTTTAACAAAGAGAAATTTATTTTCTTACAGCCTAGTAGGCTAGAAGTCCAAATTCAGGACATCAGCTCCGGGGGAAGGCTTTCTCTAGCTGTTGGCTCTGGAGGAAGATCCTTGTCATCAATCTTCCATCAGACTAGGAGATTCTCTGCTCAGGAACTTCGGGTCCAAAGGATGCACTCTGCTCCTGGTGCTTTTTTCTTGGTGGTATGAGGTCCCCCTGTTCCTCTACTCACTTCTCTCTTTTATATCTCAAAAGAGATTGCTCATGACAATCTAATCTTGTAGATCTCATCAACATAACTGCTGCTAATCCCATCTCATTAACATCATAGTGATAGGATTTACAACACATAAGAAAATCACAGCAGATGACAAAATGGGTGGACAATGACATAATATTAGGAGTCATGGCCAAGCCAAATTGATACACACATTTTTGGGGGACACAATTCAATCCATGACAGGTACTCAGTGTTGGTCTTTGCTGCGGCATATTGGGCACTCAGCAGTGGCTGTAGTCAAGGCAGCTTTGGTAAGTGGAAGTCCATGTTGCTGAGTCCATGCATAACCTCCATCCCTACCACTATGGCCACTTTGTTCATGAGCCCATTGAGCAATGACAAGAATGTCTGGGGAAAGAGGACTAATTTCCATAGAACTCGTCATCCTATCCACTTGATTGTTAAAATCCTCCTCTGCAGAGGTCACCCTTCGGTAAGCATTCACATGAGACACAAATATCCTCACTTCTTTGGCCTATTTAGAGAGGTCTCTCCACATACTTCTTCCCCATAACTCCTTGTCTCCAATTTTCTAATCATGTTCCTTCCAAGTCCCTGACCATCCAGCAAAACCATTGGCCACAGCACCTGAATCAGTATACAATTGCACATCTGGCCTACAATTGCACATCTCCTTCCAAGCAAAGTGAATAACCAGGTGCACTGCTCAAAGATCTGCCCACCGTGAGGATTTCTTTTCACCACTGTCATTCAGGGAGGTCCCAGAAAGGGGCTGCAGTGCTGCCGCTGTCCATTTTCGAGTGGTGCTTGCGTATCATACAGAACCATCTGTAAACCAGGCACAAATTATCTCTTCCTCATTTAGTTGATCATAAGGAACTCCCCATGAGGCCATAGGTTCAGACTGGGAGATGGAAGGTAATGTGACAGGAGTGGAGACCATGGGCATTTTGGGCTACTTTCTCATGCAACTTGCTTGTGCCTTCAGGACATGTTCAGGGCTGATCTTGTATACACCACTTCCATTTAATGATGGAATGCTGCTGTGCATGTCCAACTTTATGACTCTGTGGGTCAGACAACACCCAGTTCATGATGGGCAGCTCAGGCTGCATGGTGAGTTGGTGGCCCACAGTTAAGCGTTCGGTCTCTACTAAGGTCCAGTAATGGGCTAAAAGCTGTTTCTCAAAAGGAGAATAGTTAACTGCAGAGGATAGCAGGGCTTCCTCCCAAATCCTAAGGGTCTGCATTGTGATTCACCAAGAGGGGCCTGCCAAAGACTCCAAACAGCATCTTTACTGTCACTGACACTTCAACACCATTGTATCAGCTGGATAATATGGCCCAAGAGGCAGAGCGGCTTGCACAGCAGCCTGAACCTGTTGCACAGCCTTCTCTTGTTCTGGGCCCTTCTCAAAACTAGCAGCTTTTCAAGTCGCTTGATAAATAAGCCAGAGTAGCATGCCCAAATGAGGAATATGTTGCCTCCAAAATCCAAAGAGGCCCACTAGGCATTGTGACTCCTTTTTAGTTGTGGGAGGAGCCAGATGCAACAGCTTATCCTTCACTTTGGAAGGAATATCCTGACATGCCCCACACCACTGGACCTCTAGAAATTTCACTGAGGTAGAAGGCACCTGAATTTTTGTGGGATTAATTTCCCACCCTCTAGCATGCAAATGCTTTACCAGTAAGTCCAGAGTCATTGACACTTCTCCCTTACTAGGTCCAATCAGCATATTTTCATCAAAGTAATGGACCAGTGTGATGTCTTGTGGAAGGAAAAGGTGATCAAGGTCTCTGCAGACTAAATTACGACATAGGGCTGGAGAGTTGATGTAGCTCTGAGGTAGGCAATTGAAGGTGTATTGCTGGCCTTGCCAGCTGAAGGCAAACTGCTTCTGATGGTCCTTCAGAATAGGTATGGAGAAAAAAGCATTAGCCAGATCAGTAGCTGCATACCAGGTACCAGGAGATGTATTAATTTGCTCAAGCAATGAAACTACATCTGGAACAGCAGCTGCAATTGGAGTCACCTCCTGGTTAAGTTTTGGATAATCCATTGTCATTCTCCAAGATCCATTTGTTTTTTGTACAGGTCAAATAGATGAGTTGAACGGGGATGTGGTGGGAATCACCATCTCTGCATCCTTCAAGTCCTTAATGGTGGCAGTAATCTCGGCAATTCCTCCAGGAATACGGTATTGCTTTTGGTTTACTATTTTCCTAGGTAAAGGCAGTTCTAATGGTTTCCACTTGGCTTTTCCTACCATAATGGCTGTTATGACATTTGTCAGGGATCCAGCGTGGGGGTTCTGCCAGTTGCTGAGTATATGTATTCCAATTATGCATTCTGGAACTGGGGAAATCACTACAGGATGGGTTCAGGGACCCACTCGACCTACTGTGAGAGGGACATGAGCTAAGACTCCATTAATAACCTGACCTCCATAGGCCCCCACTACAACTGGTGGGCCACAGTGACATTTTGAGTCTCCTGGAATTAGTGTCAGTTCAGAGCCAGTATCCAGTAATCCCCAAAAAGTCTGATTATTTCCTTTTCCCCTTTGGGGAAGGCTGGGAGACAGATTAACAGTATAAATTTTTGGCAGTGTGTTGGGGTCCTTCCTCAAAGGAACCCTGCCTCCCCTTCATTCAAGGGGTTGTGTGAGTCTTTAAACTCGTTCAAGTCTGGGAATTGATTGAGGGGCTGTGACTCTCTATTCTGGCGATTTGAGTTATACTGCTGTTCATTTGACCTAGAATTCATCTACTTGTACAGATCAAGTAAATATCTAGTAGATTTCCTATTTCACTCCTAGGGACACCATGACTAAGTAGCCAACATCATAATTCCCTACAAGTCACACTATTCTGATTACTGCTTTGACTCTGCTGTCTATTACTGTAACCGTGCCCACCTTGTCTTTGTCGATTGAGTGCCACCACTTGGCCCCTATGTTGTAGTTAGGTGTCTTAATTCAGTTAGGGCAGTTCCCACTGTCAAATCTGACTTACATAAAATAGCAATCACAGCAGTCTTCAAGGATGCTGGAGCTCCCTTCACAAATTTGATCCTCACAGTTGTGGTAAAAGGCATGTGTCCTCTGGGCACTCCACGTGTGGGTCTGTGGGTCTAACTTGATAAATCCACTCTAGCTTGCCAATTTCCCTAAGACTTTGGATACCTTCTTCTACAGTATACTATGGCAGGTCTGGTACTTCAACTTGATTTAGTGTAGGCCACCGCGTAATCCATGTTTCAACCACCCAATCAAATGAACTATTAGATCCTTTCCTAACTTCTCAAGCTGAAACTTTGAGTGAAGAATCTGTGCTTAGTGGGCCCATATCAATAAACTCAGATTGACCATTTCTATGTTCCTTGTACCGTTATCCCACACCCTTAAAAGCCATTCCCACGCATATTCCCCAGGTTCCTGTTTGTACATATTAGAAAAGTCAAGCAGTTCTTTTGGAGTGTGATGTACCTCCTCCTGGGTCACACTTTGTACTTTACCTTTTGGGGCTTGCTGGGACTTAAGTCTAGTTATAGGTCTAGAAGCCAAAATCATAGTGGGGAAGTGTTTTGAGAACTTTCAGCGTTGTCTTGTAAAGCATCTGCCTCAGGCAATAACTCAGATGAAGGCTCTTTAGATGCAGCTGGGTTAATCTCATTAGATGTGGGGAGGGGCTAATGGTCTTACTGGGGAGGGTGGTTTAGCAAACACGGAGTAATCTCTTCAGATGGGAGAAGGCTGGTTATATTGGCAGGTGTGATTCAATGGAATTTAGGCGCTCAGTGTCTACAGCTTCCTGATTATCTGTCCATATGTACTGATGTAACAGAATGACAGGTATCGGAGATAAATTTAAGCCGAATAAATTGTTTTAAAAAGTACTTCTAATGTTAAACATAAAAAACCTGTATTTTCTGGGATGAAATATTGGGATATATAAAATAAAAACTGAGGTAGCTACTCCATGTTGTTTAATAGTTACAATTATGCTTTTCAATATCATACTTACGAAAGGTTTTTTAACTAAGCTGTTCAAGTATAGTAAGTCTATAATAAGCTCCTGGGCATGTAATTATCTGGTTTCGAATCAGACTGTCTGCAGTAGTGTTTTAATAAGGTCTCCAAGATTAGGACCAGTCAACATATGAATTATGAACCCTCTAGTCTGAAGAGGCACAAAAGGAAAACAACTCAGGTGGGAAATTGTGCTATTCTTAAGGGACTGCCAGATATTATTCACAATGTAACAAATGTAGGTTTGAAAACCAGGAGGTATCTGGTTCAATTAAGAAAGATTTTATCATCTAAGAGAAAAACAAATAGCATATACTTCTCAACATGAACTTTTCTGACAGAAAGGCCTTCAGCTACTTTAGCTAATAATGTGGAGAAGATATTGTAATGTTTTGACAAACACCACAGGTAGTCCAAAATGTGATCTTTATGCTTAGCTATTTTAGAAATAGCTATAGCAACTGTTTTCCTATGAAAGTTACTATATTTAAATATTTTTTGATTATTTGTAATTGAGTTTAACTTTTTGGTATTCAACATTATAAATTGTGATGCTTTTCTAGACTATTTTCATGTAATCACTTCCTGATGATTTTAAAAAAAAAAATCTTAATAGCTTAATCCACACACCCAAAATAACTTGAGGCTCAAAATATAGGTAAAAAATAAGAAAACAAGTCAAAAAAAGAATACTTATTTTGATGTGGCAACCGACAAATCTAGGGCAAAAAGACGTTCTTCTCTGAAGAAAGTAACCCTACAATTGATTTAAAGAGAGCATACTGATAGAATTCAACTGTCTCATCATGTATCATAAGGGAATCCACCTATAAAAAGACCAAAAAGGGATGTTATAGCCTAGATAAAGCAACACTGTGTAACACTTTCCACCATGTAGTTAGCTGTCACAATTATCAACTACTGACAGATGAAGAACTTTTGATAAGCTGATTAAAATCTCTCTTAAACCCATCCAACTACCTTTCCTGTACTTGTGAAGTATCAGTCTCCCCATATTAATTTCCCGTCTGAGAGAATATGATTGGCTCATGAACATCCTGGTTGGCAGCTGTGTTTCTCATTGTGATTTACTACATTTGCTTTCCGTTACAAAACAGTTCCTTGAGTTTGGGTGCTGTGTGATTCTTCCAAGTGCTGCATTATGATTCCAGACTCTCCTAAATGGAGACCAGGCCTTGGAACAAAGATGGCCACAGCCTGGCTCCACTGGGCAGGGCTCAAGTGGAAGTATCTATCACGATCCCAGTGTTGGGGGTCAAAACCTTCATTGTATTTCGGAATATTAATTCAAAACCTGATTTCCTTTAGGATGAACCAAAGGTATTTCTAGTACCATTATCAATTCACGTAAGTTACATGGGAAATGTCTAATAACATGGCAGCAAGGATGATTCTGAGAAGTATTCTAAATCCCCCCTCCCAAAAAAAACTGCTTAAATTTATTGTTCTATCAATCAAATAGAAGAACTCTTGGAGGAGTTCTAACACTAAGGGCAAACAGACTTTGTATTATCAGTTAGTCTTAGGTCTAAAGATGCACAAAAATCTTTTAAAAAGGGAGGGGGATATTGTATCATTTTTGCATTTAGCTGTAGTTGGAATTACATTTATTTTACACTATCAGATTATCTTTATAAGTAAATCCCTTTACTAGATGGAACATAATTTGTATGAAGTTACCCAGCATCAACAGTAAAAATGTTAACTTTGGAGAACATGAAATATAAAGAGAAATTAAGTTCATTATATAAACGGTATTCAAAAGTATAATGCTTATCTTACTATACGGAATGTAACGAAGAAAAAAATAATTGAGTATTTACTAGAATAACAGTTTAGTGAAGAATGTTTTGTAGTTTACACAAACAATGCATCACTTTTAGATTTATTTTATTATCTTTAATGAACTGTTTTAACATTTTTATAAATCTTCAAATTGTTACAGTTTTCAGCAGTAAATACAGTAGTAAATACACTGAGAGATTCCTCTGATGAAAGAATATAAAACATAGAAAACACCTGGAAACAAGAGGGTCAAATGTCAACTCTAGGTCTTGAGATGGAAACTAATATGGTCCAAGTCCTTTACAATGCTAGAACATGGGAAATGAATTACCTCTTATCTTATAATCTGTTAACTCTGAGCCTCAGCTTTCTGGGAATGGTGAGTAATGAGGGACATTATTTGACCCACAGATCTCTAAAACCCTATAATACGTATTGATACCAGAGGATCTGAACACACAGGAAGTGATCTGAAAATGATTGCCAAAGCAAAGAAGTGCTTTTATTCCTCAACATCTGTGATCTTCATGGTACACTGTATATTACAAAAGGGCTTAATCCCTATACAACTGCATAAATGTCATAAAAATGGATGTTATAAAGTCTTAATATGTATTCAAAAATACATATACGATATTTTATGTAAATAATGCGTGCCTCCTGTGTTTGTTTGCTGGCCCCCGTGAGGTATTTCTGTAAGCACACTATGCTAATTTTTTTTAACAGCAACATGTGGAAGAGGACTGGTATGGTTGTGCTTGTGAGGGAGCCTCATGGGGGGAGGGCGCGGTCGGCAAACAAACACAGAAAGTGTGCATTATTTGCATAAAAATACGGTAGCTGTGCTTTAGTAAATGAATCCATCATTAATTAGAGGGATAATTTTGCCTTTAAGATATATTCAAAGTATATACAACGGATCCACAAATATTACCAATTCATGACCAAAATTATCTAAGTTTACATTTGCAAAAAACTGTTGGTTTTCAATTAAAAAATTTAAGAAAGTTGTGAATATTGTTGATTTATTATCACTTGGGTTAAGAAAAAGTGCATGGCTTCAGCTTTTTAACAGGAAATTTGTGGACTACTTGGAAATAAGAAGTTTCACACTTCTGATTATTAGAAAGGATAAATTGTCTATAATTCCCAATTGAGAACAGAATGTGTAGTGTATAAAAATAAGGTTTTATTCCGAAATCAAACAAATATTTCTAGAAAAGCCCTTGGGATACGTCTGCTCATTTTCCTTACATAAGATCAATTAAATAAGTGGCATACTTGAATGGTATACCTTTATGTCAGTATGTATATTCCATTACCAAGCTGAGAGAGGAAACATTTCTATCTAAATGTGGAAAAAATACATGAATAACTGAGGTGCAACATTTTACTGTATATTTTCTAACTTCACTCCAACATAATTTATCAATATATATTGGATTAAAAAAAAGATTAAACACACACGAGATGTTACTTACATGCAAGATTCATTGTTCCAACATGAAACACTAGATCTATACCTTTCAAATTAATAAAAACTGCACATCTGTTTAATTTGGCTAACAAAGAAAATGCATACTTAGAAAAATGTCATTATATCCTCCTAATAAAGCAGGTCTATATCAAAGGCACTTCAGCAGAGCAATAATTCAACCTTTTCCAAATCATTTTTATTTATGCTGCTTTTAATGTATCTTTCTGTATAAGACCAATAAGAAGCCTCCTGTAATTGTGGGTCTTATCATTACTCAAAAAAAAAAAAAAAAGACTAAGTACTATCCAAAACATTTATCTCTTCTCTGGAGGAGAGTAACATACAGCAAACTTGTGCCTAGGTCTTTAAGTTCTTTGGGTTAATACAGAAAAGTAGAAGTGTTATCTGACAGGTTAGATGTTTCAGAAGTGGTTACAGGAAAAAACTGGCTGAAGTCTACTGTCTTGGGAAAAAAAGCTGTTGTCTTTCATTGTGTTATCTACCTACAATTTTACTAAAGCTAATGTGACTATTTTGGTTCTTTCAGCTCCCACGTTGAATCGTAGGAGACGAGAAACAAAGCAATTTCGTTTTATTGTTCCCCTGAGGAAAGGGGATGCTGCTTCACACATTTTGCTTTCATGAAAATTTTTTTAAAAATAGAATCAATTGACATTATTTAACAAACAGGCTTTATTTTTAGGAAAAGATAATTAACATAAAAAAACAGCTGTTGAATGTGCTCACTCTAAAGTCTTAGCAATGATGAAAATAAAACGGATATATTACTTCCAAAACTAAAAACAAAAAAGTTGCAAAGGCTGTAAATGATTTAAGGAAAAACATCTGCTTTTCCCATGAAATCAAAACTGTTTTCCTCAAACGTCTTTTATGAATGTCAACAGAAAAAAAGTAACATCTGAATATATAATAACCTGAAGGCATTTTTGAGCCTCAGGAAAATGGCATTATCTTTTTCTTCTCATCAACATTCCAGAAAAAAAAAAAGTGAAATGTTTATTTCTTTTAACTCTACATATTTTATTAAATTTTTTGTATTCACAAACCTAACCGACTTTTTAAATCAAGCGTGATAGCCGTTAAACGGTTGATTTTGGGTTTTTCGAATATAAGAAATAATCTTGAAACTGATCTTTAGCATACAAGTTATCAGTCAGCCTTAAAGTCATTCTCTCCCTCCCCCCAGACTGGTAAAAAGTTTTCCTTGACGTCGCTGAGCTCACTTCATTTTTCAGGGGCAAAAGAAAAATCTAAAATAAAAATTGAATACCAGAGGATTAATTTTTCAGATTTCTAAACGACAAATTAACACTTTATCACTTATTCTGTGAAGTTACACCCAAAAAACAACCAAAGAGCTGGCATTCCTCTCTTAACTACCAAGTAGTTTCTTGCCTGTCTTCTATGAACTGAGTGTGAGACTTACTTTTTTGGATGATGAAATACACATGCTTTTTATCACAAAAAAGAAAATGCTGTTTGGCCTTTAAATTCTAGAATGAAATCAGTCCAGAACATTTATCAAGTTATTTTCAAGTACAGGCAGAGAACAACATTTCACAAGAATATGATGCCTGAAGAAGACAGGTTTCACTTTTAAACGCTTCACAGGGGTAGTCGTCAAGGCAGGAGCAACATTTTTGGAAGCAACTTTAAAAGCACACGTTTTACTATGTTATTCTTAAGAGAGTCAGGGCCAAACTGGCCCACTGAGCAACATTTTCAGATAACTAACATCTTGAGCTATTTTACATTTTGAAAATTTGTTCAAATTTATCACCCAAAAATAAATGAAAAGAATTCCTCAGTATCCTTCTGATTACTGTAATTACCATTTTACTGTTTTTTTGCTCTGCTTGATCACGTCCAGGGGCCATAAGATTGATCAGTCTCAACTTCCTAAGAAGTCCATACTGCGATTTACAAGAAGAAGCAAGAATAAACAGCACAGAGATACCAGAGACACAACCATCCTTGGTGTTAGTTTATGGGAATTAGTGGGCGCTCCTCTCGCTTCTTCCAAATGTTAGTCTTGCTATCTCTTTTGGCTAGTGGTGGTCTGCCCCTTTTTTTAGTCGGGGATGTACTGGCTTCAAAATCTTCAACGGTGCTTCTTCTTCCTGGGGACTCTTCTATAGGGTGTTCCATGATAGCTCCACTCCCTCCATCTAGTATATGCCTTAAAGTGGGGTCCTCGGGGGAGCAGACAGTGGTTCCACTCTCACTACTGCTCAGGTCTAAATCTTCTAAGTAAAGGATCTTAGGTTGATGCATGCTTTTGATGAACGTTTTCTCCCTCTCAAGCTTTCTACTTGAGTGATGCTCATTCATATCCACTCCAGAGTCTAGACTTGTGTCATTGCTCTGGGCTCTCTTGCCCTTTTTCAGGTCTATAAACGAATGCCTCACTTGGGCAACTGGCTTTCCATCAAGAGACACAAACCAGGCTCTGGGATGGGGGGAAGGCTTTCCTTTGGACAGCTCCAGGAGGGTCTGTTCTGAAATGCCTTGAAGCTCTGATGAAAATGGAGTCATTACAACAGCTTCATTTAGGGTTCCAGGAACTGAGACAGATTCTAGTAAGCTGTTAGAATACCGGCTCCAATCTGACGTTTGGGATGGCAAGCTCTGCTGACCTTCGAGTGCAGTATTCTCTTCCCTGGCATCTGGGGGCTGTGCGTGAGAATGCATTGGCATTTTTGGTAATGTCTGTGTAAAGTTCTCTCTGTTTACTGGTTCCATCAACTGGCCATAGACTATCTGTCCCTTTCTTGGCAAAGTTGCTGACTTGGCAGTATGCATCTGCTCGGGAGTAGAGAAAACGTCAGATGTTTGAAGGATGGCAATGGGCTGACTGTAGATATGCATAAGCTGTTCAGGAATGTGGGAACGTCCATACACCTCTTCATTACCTGTGAAATACCTCTTTTCCTCTTGAGCATCACCTAGAGATGGAGATAGACTGTTGTTAATATGTTTAGGTTGCTTGGATCCTATATTGGGCTCCAAAGACTGTGTTGGGTTTCTTGAGTAATTATTTTGATTGACAGACAGAAACGAAACATCTTCGTTATAGATTTTAAAATTGTCCCGAGTTTTTACCATGGATACTCTTTCTTCTGCTTCTGCCCTTGGTGGATCCTTTTGAGGGCTGTATGAAGAGTTTTTGGCACTGAATAACTGTGACCGGTCCTCAGCTTTTAACGCAACTTTGACTGAACTAATGTGATTTATATGTGTTGTTGAAGTTGTTTGGTCTCTCTTCAGGATCTCAAGTTTAGTGACGTTTCTTTCTCTTTTCTGTGAAGTACCACACTTATCCCTAAAGTAAAAGACAGAAAAAAATTTTTAATAGTTATGATATAGAAGGCTCATTCAATAAATCACCCCATGATATATGTATCATATGGGTAATGCTAGTGTTAGAATATATACATATTTTGTATTTAATCAATATATTTTAAAGATCAAACAATTGATTTCTACAAATAAATTCTGTAATACAGAATACACTGATATAATATGATAGTTTTCTGTGTTTCTATACACTGATGAATATCGTTCTTACCTGCAATAACAAAGAAGTACAGCAAAAAATCCAATGACAATGACAACAGTTCCTCCTAATATGGCTGTAAGAAACACTGTGTGGTAGGCAGTAATGTCCTTGGAATCTTCATTTATACCTAAACCTAAATAGTTCAATATAAACAAACAAATAAAACAATGAGAAAGTATATTATTTTAGATCAAATTTTCACCCGTCACATCCTAGATGCGGCAGACTGAATATCTGTACACAATTTTATTTGTTCACTCCCCTCCTGTGGCAGGTATCCCTGCAGGTGAAGTATACCTTTCCCACTCTTCTGACTTTGGGCTTAATCGATCGACTTGCTTTGCCCAATGAAACATGAGCATCTTAAATGAGCTTATTTGGCTCTTACTCTGGCCCTCTAATATGTGAGTGGTATAACCCAAAGGAGCCCCAGTGGCATGGTGGTTACAAGCTTTTGGCTGCTAACCAAAAGGTCGGCAGTTCGAACCCACCAGCCACTCCTTGAAAACCCTATGGGGCAGTTCTACTCTGTCCAGGGTCGCTATAAGTTGGAATCAGTTTGATGGCAACAGGTTTGCCTTTTTTTTCGTAACTCAAAGAGTCACTCCTTCAGTCTTCGTTCTGGAATGAGAAAGCATGTTAAGCTGAGCTAAGCTGAGCCCAACACAGCAGCAGCTAACCTAAAGCACTTATGAAATATAAACAACGAATAAACGTTTGCTATTGTAAGCCACTGACATAGAGGGGTTATTACTGCCACAAGAGCTAATTAATACAGAAATCAGTACGTAGATGTGGAGACACCACTTACTGTAACAAAAACATAAAAAAGGTGACAGGAAATTGTTTCAGGAGGCAGGAAAAATGATGACCCAAGTTATATAGCAGCAAAATATTCAGTAAAATAAACTGGGAGAAAGTATTTCTAATTAATCTGAACTTTGTGTGAAGGGTTTTGAGATAGAATGTTGGTAGTGAGTGTTGTTATTAGCTGCGTTTTAAGATAAATCTGGAAAAGAGTTTTCCAAAGCAAGCAGGGATGAAAGTTAATATAGAGAGAATTCAAAAATTCTGGGAATTGAAGGATTAAAATTTGCAACGTCTTCAGCCTGGGCTCTAGAATGAGAAGACACTGCAATCCCAGATAAGCAGAGGCTGGCAGGGGCATAGCCAACCTACTACCACGTTATGAGAACACACACAAAAAATACTGTTGTTATAAACTTTGCTGCAGTAAAAGGTGGCAAATACACTAAGTAAGTTATTAAGATTCTGCACAAAAAAAAATGCTATTGGGCAACTAATCTAATCTTGAGTTAATCACTATTGTTGTTAAATGAAAATTCAAGATTATTTAAGACCATAATTGACCATAATTTCATATATGATGACTGGTAATAAAGTGTTTATTATATTCTTATTCCTACTCCAGAGCTGCAACAGAGTGAAGTTTGATTAAACTGGGTGAAATTCAACTTCTTTTCCTAGAAATAAATCCCTCCTCTATGGAGCAATGCTAACAACTTTCACTCCACAGCATCCCAGCAGAATTCGTTTTTAGAAATAGAAGGCTGATACTGATGAGTTTTCTCCAAATCCTGTATACACGACAGTAAAAAAAAAAAAGTGTGTGTGCACATCTGTGCTTGTGTGTGTATGTGAGTATGCCTAGATGGGGTTAGAAAGGTAGAAAATAATAATATATTTTCAGTCAGATATATTTGAAATGCATATTTTAAACATTAATAAATGCTTATTTATTAAATTCTATATTCAGTCTCCTATTTTTCTACAGCAATCTGTGAAAAACTACTTGATTTTTAATTTAACATTATTTTTTTTCAGGCAATTCTAGAATTTCTTTCAAATGTAATTAAAAAAACATTTTTAAATTATCAGACAAATCATAACTAAAGTAGCTCCAGCAAATACACAGAACCAATTTTTATTTTACAATACCACTCACATCCTAAAATGTTTAGGATCATTAGGGATCATCATATCCAACTCCCCCAATTTAGAAACAAGAAGACTAAGACTCACATAGGCAAATTCCTATTTCAAGGTCACCTAGTTAGCTACTGGCAAAGCCAGAGCTGCAATCAAGTTACTCGTACTTCTAGTAGAGTGTTCCATTGGCTGGGATATGCTTGCAGAACAGATTTTTCAAAAACATCACTAGAAGGTTTCTAATGTAAATGAAATGGAAATATCATGCTTCTATTTTAGAACTCCAATTCACACAAATTTTTTTCCAACGGATAAGCTGAAACAGAATTTCCACCTATTTTATAAAACTTAAATGCTCCTTAGGTTGTTTTTATTAAAAATTAAGTAACTTGGGTTTAAAGTTCAAGTATTAAAATATTGTTTCTTTTCATCAATATTTCATTACAGTTGCAAATCTAGAATGGGATAAGGTCAGACAGCTGGCAAGACTGCATGATATTTTGCATCATGAATAGCAAAAATAACTACCCTCTGATTTCTGAACAAATCCTCTCTTGAGCATGAAGTTCAAATAGGAACAGAAAGAATACCTCTCTTGATCATATACGGTTAATGGTTCATATTTCTTCCAGTGAAATACTAAATTGTGGCTTCCCTGAAAAGAGTCTTTGTACTTCCCATGGTTTAAAATTCAAGCCTAAAATGACAAATGTCAACACAAAATGACAATAAAAATCAAATTGGATTTAAAAAAAAAAAACCTTCAGAAAAAACCTGGAGAACCTTGAAAGTAACAGAGTCAAACAGAATTAGATGATAGAATGCTGCAGAGAAACACACACAAAATGTCATTCATGTCCTGGATCAGGGTTTATACTCGGACTATTCCCGACCATCATGAAATAGTCAGGTAGCACCTGCCTCTCAGCTTAGAGCCCAGACCCTAGATAAAAGAATCATCTCCGCCACATGATTAAAAACGGAGGAATGACATATGCATTTAACTTTCACTCTCTCCCAAAACCTCTTTAAAGTGATACTAGAAGTTTTGCCTTGTTTTGTTTCTGTGAACACACAAACCCACAAGGACAAAGAAGAATGAGATAAGAAACAACAGTACCGGAACACTGAATACCAGAAAGATGATTTAGCAAAGTTGGCAGAGGAGAAAGCCCAGTTGCTTCCTGGTTTGTATACCAGAGAACACCCAAACAGCCCAGAAAGTGGTAGCAATGGGTTCCTCGGGAAATGGAAGCGAAAGTGGGGCACAAAAGATTGGTTGAAAGTCTAAGAAACATCTCCAAATTATCTCTGCAAACTATACATAGCCAGCAAAATTTCCCTCCACAATCCTGGCAAACGACTTCTAGATTTAATCTCTCTGGAGAAGGTTAAGAGACAGAGAGACAGAGACTGAGAGACTAACTCTGTACCAGAGGACACAAGCCATAGTTAACAGCTTACCATATTGAAAGTTCAGGTATAGATCCCCAGCCTTCTGGCACTGGGTGCAGCTGCCTCTGGGGAATTTGACCAGTCCATTAGAAAAGACCCAAAGACACTGACATCAAAGTTTCCCAATAAAAAGGTCCCAGCCAGATGATGCTATAATGAAATCCATTGTCTATAAGCTCCATCCATGCATACAGAGCTTGAAATTGAATTTTTAATGCTCTACTCTTCAATATGATCTGCCAGTCAAGGGTCAGCAGATATTTATCCAAAGCATTTAATATGAAAGACATCAAACAAATCTGGAGGAAACAGTGCAAGGAGGAAAAAACTTTTAAAAATATACTATAAATATCCTCAGAGAGATATGACAAAATATTATAATCATGAAACAAGAATAGAAAACTCTGAGTAGGAACTTAAAAGAGGGCTTAGAAAGGTCTATAATAGGGGGAGAGAAGAAAAAATTACAGAAAACTTGCCAGATTTGGCACATATGCATTTCCAGACTGATGGCCTATATCATGTGCTCTTCAAGATGACTGAAAAGAGACCCACACCAAGACATGGTAAATGAAAGTTCCATACAGTGGGACAAACAGACAATCCTACAACCTTCCAGAGAGGGAAAAAATAGGTTTCATACAAAAGATCAAGTCTTAGAATAACATGCTACCTTCTCAAGAGCACACTGGATGCTAAAAAATATCCCTTCAAAACTCTGAGGGAAAAATGATTTCCAACCTAGAATTCTACATTTAGACCAAATTATCGATTATGTATGAGTATAGAAAAAAGACGTTTTCACAGAAGAAAGGTCTCAAAATGTATACCTCCTACACACCCCTTCTCTGAGGCTACGAGTCTATCACTACTTCTAAAACTATGTCATAAACCAAAAAAATAAAAAAGACAAGATCTATGAAATAAGGATCAGTCACAAAATAATAACAAAAATAACCCCCAGGATGACGATGAAAGTAGTCCCAGGATGGGAGCTCTACAGCATATGCAGTTGTCTAGATTACACAGGATTCAGTTTTTCTTTTTTCAAGAAGATTCAATGAACAAAATATATAATGAGTTTGAATATTTTTGAGAGGTTTATACAACTTGAGGTAAATGTAGTTTTCTTGGGTACAAATTATATAGATATTTTGATACCATGTTAAATTTGAGAAAATAAAATACACATTTTCCTAGAACAGGAATAGATCCTCCCTAGTAGAAAATTCTTTCTGACTGTCAGACTCCATACACCTTCTGTTCATAATGTCAGGCCAGTCTTCATTTGGAGTTATCACCTGTCTTCTCTTGGAAAGAGTCTGGGTATACTACTATTCAAGAGCCCTTCCTTTGCCTAGGGGTGTGCTCATGACCCAAGGTTGGACCAATCAGATTCTTCCTCCCTAGAATGATCATGAACAGAGTGAGGAAAAGACTGGAAAGTGCTGGAGCCATCTATCAGGCAGCAGCAAGCTGGAGGAGACGGTAGAGTAGGCTGGCTAACTGGGCTGTCTGGTGCTACTGGGATTCCTGCCTTTCAGCATCTAGTTCTTCAACCTGCCCTGTGATCCCGTGAGCTCCTCATATCCTTCTAATACAGTATTATTTTATTTAAGTTATCCAGAATCCATTTCTGTTGCTTGCAACCAAAAACCTCGAACTGCTTTGGTCAGGGATTTATTTATGAACAGTACACTAAAAAAGAAAATACCTGATCTGAACAAGCCCCATATCTCACAGATTCATCTGACAGTACAGCTCTAAGGGACCTTGGAGTTCATGTAACTTAATCCTTTCTTATACACATAAAAACAAAAAACACAAAATCTGAGATTAAGTGATTTTCCCAACATCATACAACAGGTAAGTGGCAACGCTTAGAATAAAATCCAGCTCTGCTGATATCAACTCCAGCATGTCTATTTGGATTGTTAAAACAAACAAACAACTTTTTGCTTCATTTTTACAATACCTCTAGTTCCTGGAAGTGGAGCAGCTATCCAGTAGCCTAAATGTGGTGCATCATATGTCCAAATTAAATGATTGTTATATTTCTTAACTATGCCCTGGCCATGATTTATCCAAGCACCTAAGAAGGGAAGCAAGTAAAAATTATCAGTGAATTATAGTTTATATACGTTAGAGCTGATAGGAGTTTGCTGACAGTCATATATAGAATACAGAATTTTTCTCAAAGATTATGAAAACTGTGGCAATACACTACCATGGAATAATATATATGGTATATTGTACATATAAAAATATGTAAAACAGAATAGAATAACTTCAATGATTGTTACAACCAAAGGAAATAAAATCATTATAAATAAACTAAGGATGCAGGCATACTTAGGGAAATCATGACTGTTCCCAATGTTTAAATTATGCATATTGAGATATGTCTTGAGGATATGAATAGTGAAATCCTAATTCATCAATAGGTAGTTATTTGTCACCTATCCTAAGTTTTTGATTAAATACTCGTAGTGTGTCCTTTATGGCCTTATTAATTTTGTTATTAAATGCAGTTTTGACCATCAGCGTTGGTATAACTCTTTTAAACTAATTTTTTTTAAAACTTTAAAAAATGCTATCTGATACAATAAAATTTTAGCATCTATAAAAAAAAAGGATAAAACTCATACATTTTATGCAAGTCAACATAACAGAACTATTTAGAATTTTAGCATATATTTGTATTTGGCTTATTAATTTGTTGCAATAACTTATCTACAATATGTAAAATAGTGTTTTAATAAGATGGAGAAATTTAAAATGATGGGCAACTGTGAACCTATTGCTTTTACATAATCACATTAAAATTAAGTGTTGTCAGATATGATAAATTGATTCACAACTTCTTTCACTGGAAGGTACATTAAACACAGAGGTCTTTGTTAGGAGGAGCAATCAGGACTGAAATAGAGCAGTTATTTTTCTTTGTTGTTGTTGTTAGGTGCCAATGAGCCGGTTCCAACTCATAGGACCCTGTGTACAACAGAACGAAACACTGCCTGGTCCTGTGCATCCTCATGATCAATTGTTATGCTTGAGCCCATTGTTGCAGCCATTGTGTGAATCCATCTCATTTGATTGTAGATCTAAGTAAAATGAAGTCCTTGACAACTATTTTTCTTTAAAGTGCTTTAAAATAACCGATTCAATAGATTAGGAAACTTAGGTCCAAATAAGTTAAGCAACTTGTTCAAAATCACACTGCTGGTAAATGGACTAAAATCCAGATCTTAGAGCTTTTAGCCTAATTATTGTATTTACAACAGCATGTTACCACTGTTACTTATACAGTTTCCACCCTTTCTTAAAAACCTGAGTATATACTGCTAGATATTTGTGTGGTTTTTTTGGCCTCAAATACCTACCCTTCCACATTCCCAGAATGGAATGTAGGTAAATAATGCTATTCTTTGACATAATGTGTTGGCATCATACTCCCCCACAGTTGTATAAGTGAGGCCAATTTTGGCCATTGACAAAGTGCTTAAAATTGCAATGTTACTGAAAAATATACAAGAGAAGAATATTTAAAATATTCAGAGTATTTTCACCTAGCTCACATACCCATGCTCATATCAAATCTCCAGGCCAGTATATGATCCCCCACATTTATATCATCTGCATGTAGAAGGGGGAGGGAAACTTGAATAGAGCCATCCACCTTTAACTCTTTTCCTCCAGAATATATTTTCACACATATTGCAGCAAGAGGTGTCAATTCAGTGCTCTCAAAACCTAAAAAAGACATTTTATTAAAATCATATGTAAACACAGGTTGTAATTACATGTTGTTGTTAGGTGCTGTCAAGTCAATTCCAACTCATTAGCGACCCCATGTGACTGGATAGAACTGCCTTCTAGGGTTTTCTAGGCTATAATCTTTACAGGAGCAGATAGCCAGGTCTTTCTCCTACAGAGTCTGAGATAACGATTTAAGGGCAAATCATTTACTTGGTAGGTAAATCCAGGAATGCCTACCACTAAGGCAGTTGAAAAGTAATACAGAAGAAGGAGAAGCCAACACAAGATGTTTAATGAGCAGCTCCAGCTCAGGCCCACTGGGGACCTCTGGGAGACTGTACAGAACCTGGCTCAGAGATGTCCTACTCAAGGCAAGCAACCTGGAGTATTTTTATGTACCAACACTCATATGTCATTGGTTGAGGGCTCTCTTCGTGTGAGGGTCAAGCCTGCTTCCTGGGCCAGGGAATAACCTCAGGTACAAGGAGTTGGAAACACAAGCTTGAAAAAGAACAATGAGGCTGGGGCACTGACAGCTCAACTACAGCAGGTAAAAAAAAAAAAAAAAAAAAAAAAGACTTATCTTACCAAAGGAGTCCTTGAGTGAGGCCAACAGTTAGCACTTAGCTGCTAACTAAAGGTTGACAGTTCAAGTTCACCCAGAGGTGCCTTGAAGACAGGCTTGGTGATCTACTTTCAGAAGAATCAGCCATTAAAGACACTATGGAGCACAGTTCTACCCTGACACACATGGGGTCGCCATGAGTTGGAATCAACTTTACAGCACTAGTTTTTCTCTTACCAAAATGCCTATTTGCCTTTATTACTGTGATTTCTGGCTGTTGCCCTAATGAAGGAAAAAGAAAAACAATTTGACACAACTGAAACCATCAGAATTACAGATTATCTGAAGGTGATTTTTTTTTTAAAAGGAGGAGTTTCAGGTATGATGCAACAAGTGGTTGAAATGGTGGAACAGGTGTGGACATACAGAAAGTAATACAGAACTTTTTGTTTTTAAGTTGTGCTTTAAGTGAAAGTTTACAGTTCAAGTTAGCTTCTCATACAAAAATTTATACACACATTGTTCCGTGACCCTACTTGCTCTCCCTATAATGTGACAGCACACTCCTCATTTCCACTCCGGATTTGCCGTGTCCATTCAGCCAGCTCCTGGCCCTTTTTGCCTTCTCATCTTGCCTCCCCACAGGAGCTGCCCATTTAGTCTCATGTATCTACTTGAGCTAACAAGCGCTCTCTTCACGAGTATCATTTTATGTCTTATACTCCAGTCTAATTTATGTCTGAAGAGTTGGCTTTGGGAATGGTTTCAGTTCTGGGCTAACAGAGAGTCTGGGGGCCATGTCTTGCGGGGTCCCTCCAGTCTCAGTCCACCCATTACATCTGGTCTTTTTACTAGAATTTGACTTCTGCACCCCACTTTTCTCCTGATCCATCAGGGACTCTGTTGTAATCCCTATCAGGGCAGTCACTGGTGGTAGCTGGGCACCATCTAGTTCTTCTGGTCTCAGGATGATGCAGTCTCTGGTTTATGTGGCCCTGTCTGATTCTTGGGCTAATACCTTCCTTGTGTTTTTGGTGTCTTCATTCTTCTTTACTCCAGGTGGGTTGGGACCAATTGATGTATCTTAGATGGCCTCTCGCTTTTAAAACTCTAGATCCCACCCACCAAAGTGGGATGCAGAACATTTTATTAATAAACTTTGTTATGCCAATTGACCTAGATGTCCCCTGAAACCATGGTTCCCAGAACCCCGCTCCTGCTACTCTGTCCCTTGAACTGTTTGGCTGTATTCAGGAAACTTCTTAGGTTTGGTTTAGTCCAGTTGTGCTGACTTCCCCTGTAGTGTGTGTTGTCCTTCCCATCACCTAATTCTTATCTACTATCTAGTTAGTGAATACCCCTCTCCATTTCTCCCCACCCTCATAACCATCAACGAATGTTTTTTGTGTTTCAACTTTTTCTTGAGTTGTTATAATGGTGGTCTCATACAATATTTGTTCATTTGCGACTGATTAACTTCACTCAGTATAATGCCTTACAGATTCATCCATGTTATGAGATGTTTTGCAGATTCATCATTGTTCTTTATTGTTGCACAGTACTACATTGTGTGAATATACCATAATTTGTTTATCCCTTCATCTGTTGATGGGCACCTAAGTTGTTTCCATCTTTTTGCTATTGTGAACACTGCTGGAATGAACATATGTGTACATGTATCTATTTGTGTGATGGCTCTTATTTCTCCACGATATAGTCCGACGAGTAATTGCTGGATCATATGGTACTTCCATTTTTAGCTTTTTTTTTTTTAATTTAAATGGTACTTTAAAATCTAGGATTGTATATATAACCTTTTTATTTTTATTTTATTTTTTTATTGTACTTCAGGTGAAGGCTTACAGAACAAATAGTTTCTCATG
>NW_004444078.1:6218380-6300452 GCF_000243295.1 Trichechus manatus latirostris
AGGGACGGCGTGGTGCTTCTGCCTAGAGCGCCATTTTGCCCAAACCTTTTTCCATTTTTAGCTTTTTAAGGAAGCGTCAAATCAGTTTCCAAGTGGTTGTACCATTTTACATTCCCACCAACAGTGTATAAGTGTTCCAGTCTCTCTACAACCTCTCCAACATTTATTATTTTGTGTTTTTTGGATTAATGCTAGCCTTGTTGGGATGAGATGGTATCTCATTGTAGTTTTGACTTACATTTCCTCATGTATCTGTTAGCTGCCTGAATGTCTTCTTTGGTGAAGTGCCTACTCATATCCTTTGCCCATTTTTTAACTGGGTTATTTGTCTTTTTGTTATTGAGGTATTGCAGTATCGTGCAAATTTTAGAGATTAGACCCTGATCGGGTATGTGGCAGCCAAAAATTTTTTCCCAGTTTGCAGGTTGTCTTTTTACTCTTTTGGTGAAGTCTTTTGATGATTGTAAGTGTTTGATTTTTAGGAGCTCCCAGTTATCTAGTTTCTCTTCTGGTGTTTGTGCATTGTTACTTATGGTTTTATTCTGTTTATGCCATGTATTAGGGCTCCTACTGTTATCCCTATTTTTTCTTCCATGATCTTTATCGTTTTAGATTTTATATTTAGGTCTTTGATCCATTTTGAGTTAGTTTTTGTGCATGGTGTGAGGTATAGGTCTTGCTTCAATCTTTTGCACATGGATATCCAGTTATGCCAGCGCCATTTGTTAAAGACTGTCTTTTCCCCAATTAATGGACTTTGGGCCTTTGTCAAATATCAGCTGCTCACAGGGGGATGAATTTACATCTAGATTCTCAATTCTGTTCCACTGCTCTATGTATCTGTTTTTATACCAGTACCAGGCTGTTTTGTCTACCATGGCGGTATTATAGGTTTTAAAATCAGGTAATGAGGCCTCCCACTTTGTTCTTCTTCTTTAGTAATGCTTACTTATCAGGGGCTTCTTCCCTTTCCATATGAAGTTGGTGATTTGTTTCTCCATCTGCTTAAAAAATCCTGTTGGAATATGCATCAGGATTGGATTGTATCTGTAGATCACTTTGGGTAGAACAGACATTTTCACAATGTTGAGTCTTCCTATCCATGAGCAAGTATGTTTTTCCACTTATGCAGGCCTCTTTTGGTTTCTTGCAGTAGTGTCTTGTAGTTTTGTTTGTATAGGTCTTTTACAGTCCCTGGTTAGATTTATTTCTAAGTATTTGATCTTCTTAAGGGCTATTGTAAATGGTATTGATTTGGTGATTTCCTTTTTGAAGTTCTCTTTGTTGGTGTAGAGGAATCCAACTGATTTTTGTATGTTTATTTTGTATCCTGATACTTTGTTGAAATCTTCTATTAGTTCCAGTAGTTGTCTTGTGGATTCTTGGGGGTTTTCTGTGTATAAGATCGTATCATCTGCAGACAGAGATACTCTGATTTCTTCCTTACCAATTTGGATGCCCTTAATTTCTTTTTCTAGCGTAACTCCTCTGGGTAGGACTTCCAGCACAATGCTGAATAGGAGTGGTGATAAAGGTCATCCTTGTCTGGTTCCCCTTCTCAAGGGGAATGCTCTCAGACTCTCGACATTTAGGATGATGTTGGCTGTTGACTTTGTATAAATGCCCTTAATTATGTTGAGGAAGTTCCCTTCTATTCCTATTTTGCTGAGAGTTTTTATCATGAATGGGTGTTGGACTTTGTCAAATGTCTTTTCTGCATCAACTGATAAGATCATGTGGCTCTTATCTTTTGTTTTATTTACGTGATGGATTACATTGATTGTTTTCCTAATGCTGAACCATCCCTGCATACGTGGTATGAATCCCACTTGGTCATTGTGAATTATTTTTTGGATATGCTGTTGAGTTCTATTGGCTAGAATTTTGTTGAGGTTTTTATGTCTATGTTCATGAGGGATATTGGTCTATAATTTTCTTTTTCTGTGGTGTCTTTACCTGGTTTTGGTATCAGGGTTATGCTGGCTTCACAGAATGAGTTTGGGAGTATTCCATCCTTTTCTATGCTCTGAAATACCTTTAGTAGTAGTGGTGTTAACTCTTTTCTGAAAGTTTGGCACAATTCTCCAGTGAAACTGTCAGGACCAGTGCTTTTTTTCTGTTGGGAGCTTTTGAATTACCTTTTCAATCTCTTCTTTTGTTCTAGGTTTATTTAGTTGTTCTACCTCTGTTTAGGTAGGTAGTGTGTTTCTAGAAATTTGTCCATTTCCTCTAGGTTTTCAAATTTGTTAAGAGTATAATTTTCATAGTTTTCTGTTATGATTCTTTTAATTTTAGTTGAGTCTGTTGTTGTATCGCCCATCTCATTGCTTATTCGGGTTACAGTGTGTTTTGAAAGCAGATATTCACGGGTGCATTGTCAAATAAATATAAATTTTCACTATTCCCTTAACTTTTAGATTATGACAGCTTTATATATTGGTGTTATTGACTCTACCATAGATATTCTCAATACTCATAGAGAACAGCAAATACATGTGAAAAGAAAAACTTTACAATAATTTACTTCAATCTACAGCTTTCTTTTGAGAATTTTTTAAACTGTGGTAAATATATATAAGATAAAATTTGCCATTTTAACAATCTTTAAGTGTATATGTCGGTGTCTTTAATTATATTCAAAATACTGTGCAACCATCACCACTATTTACTTTCAAAAATTTTCTTATCACGCCAAACAGAAGCTCTGTACCCAGTAAGCAATGACTTTCTATACATTTTTTTTTTATATCACAGTAATTGAATCTTCTGACCTGTTTGATAAAAATGACTAGCAGATCAAGTTATGGAAAAATACGTGTAAACTTCCTGGACTTAAATATCCATTTTTAAGTGTATTTTTTTAATTTACAAAGTTATATAGTAATCCAATTTTCTATACTGTATTTACTTCCTTTGGATCAAAACACCCTATAAATAAAACTTCCATTAATTTGAAATAATGTATACAGAAGACTCTCATTAGATCAAAGGAAATTGCTTATGAAAATTTTGATAACTAGATTTACTTTTCAAAGGTGACATGTATCCTCCAAAGCTCAGTTAAATATCAAATATCTAACAAATAGTATTTGGTGAAAGATTCATGTACTGATGTTTCTTATAAACATAATTACATTATGTAAAAATTAGACAATACCTGATTTATTGAGAGTAATTCCAGTTGTATACAGAAAATTGTCCACTTTCAAAAATTGCTGTAGGACTGTAAGATAGCCAGTAACGTTGTTAATATGATGGTTGTCAGGCAGTTGAATTAAGGCCTTTGAAAACTGAACACTTGGTTGAGATTTGGCATCTGGAAAAAGGAAAACTCAATAAATAAATAGACTAAAACAAATGCATAGTAAGTATAGCATCACTGATCATGAGATTTTAAAGAAAGTAGTTATAATTATCTCTAAGCATCACTACCATTTCCTCATGTAATTACTACTTAAAATTTATAAATGACCACAATAAGAAAATTCCTTTTTTTTTTTAGATCACACGGAATGCTTTTATACTTGATTCTGGTGCCCAGTATTTCTTCAGCCTGGTTTAAGGACGAGTGAAGGGAGGTGGAGAGTGAGGTAGAGATGAAAATATCATCTTCATGGTTGGTAAAGCTGAACTGGAAGATTTGTAACTTAAATCTTTACTCAAAGCTTTCTGCATTCTCCCCCTTAGGATATGCAAGTAGGACAAGTCATGTCTGCAGAGCAGACACTAAACTACCCAGTTCTCTGGCCTCCCGACACAGGCAAAAAGATTAGTGCTGGAGGCAGGCACGAAGAAGACCTGCAAATTAGAGAGCTCCAAAGGTCCGAGTGACAGGTATTCAGTCCTTTTCCCAATCTCCCCAACCACTAACATCCCCAAAAGAGAAGAGAAAGATGTGACTTGGAATGAAAGACAGAAGATGTCTTTCCAATATTTCCGAAAGTCAAATGTTCCTATTTTGGGGGCTAAAATAGTAAATGACAAAAAGCAATTCTTCCTACACAAGAAACTCATGGTGCAGTTTTATAGTAGAATAAGAAATAGTTAATCATCCCTGGTCAATTAAATTTTTCCCAAGTTATGATCAACACTGATTCATTAGTGAAGTACAGTTATGTAATAATCATTTTACATAGTACCAGAGAGAGAGGTGTTGTACTTACCAGCTAACTTTCCAGTAATTAAAACAGTGTCTTCAAATAGCCATATATTTGCTTGGCTTTGCGGGAACAACGAAAGCGTAACCGATGAGTATACTGTGAAATGTAGCACAATTAGAATATTAAATGTGGGGGGAAAAACTAGGACAAATATAGTTTTGTTCCAACAGGTCCTGAAAAGTGGGGGGAAAAAATAAAACAACAACAAACTGTGTGGGAAACAGTAACTCAAAACAAAGGAAGAAATGGCTGCACAGCACAAAGAAGGTAATCAAAATCATTGCACTGCAAATGTAGAAAGTGCACTGGTGAATGTTTTGGTGTATATATTTTTGCCACAATTAAAAAAAATTTGTTTATTAAAAAAAAACAAGGAAAAAAGAAAGAATGTAAAATATGATGGCGGGGGAAAAATGAGTCACAATAAAGTGAGGAGAAATCTTGGGCATCTATCTCTATTTTGTTTTATTAATATTTCCTACTTTCCTCTTTTCCACCAGTCTGTTGTTACTGAACACCAGGAGCACTGCTACAGCTTCCTAGCCCGGGCTCCTGAATCCAATTTTAGCCGTCTCTGGCCTTTTCTTTATACACAGCTGAGTGAATCCCATTTCCAAACAGCTTACACTTAGTGTGCTCAAGGATCCACAATAACTGTATTATTTAGCACATAAATCTAAACTGTCTCATATTTTGATAACATCATCATCTAGCCTCACTAAATCGGACCCACTCTGCTTTTTACTAATCCTTTGAGCATGCCAATCCCCTCACCACCACCTGCAGGCAAGCTTCATGGCATAGCAAAGCTCTTGCTCAGGATTCCTTTAATCCTCTTTCCAATGAAAGGAAAGATACCTTCATATTTTCATCAAACTGGCACTCCTTTCAAGCCTCTTTATATTGACTTCACATAGGCATTTTCATTTTACCAGAATAACAGATTTCCAAAACAGATGAAAAAATCATTTACATTTAACACAAAACCAAACCCACTGCCGTCGAGTCGATTCCAACTCACAGTGACCTTATAGGACAGAGTAGAACTGCCCCATAGGGTTTCCAAGAATAGCTGGTGGATTTGAACTGCTGACCTTTTGGTTAGCAGCTGAATGCTTAAGCCATTGTGCCACCATTTACATTTAGGGAAGGCAAAACTGTTTCAGTGCTTACTTGGCATTCTTCTGGTCTTCCAAGGCAGTGGTGTCAACACATAGCCATCTTTGTATGCAATAATAGTTAAGCTGAGCCCTAGCTTATAGGGTACTTTTATCAGCACTGCTCCATTTTTTTTAGTTACTGTGGAATTTGTCTTCGTATAGTTTACAAAAACTTCTACAATTGCTTGACTCAGGTACTGACGACTGATGATGTCATTCACCTGGACCTTCAGCATAAATACAGATACTGGAAAGAAAAAAAATGCATACAAATTACAGCATATTAGATCCTAGAATGCACATGCCACTGTGTTTTAAAATATCATTCAAGACATCTGAATAACAAAAACATTGTTGATAAATTTAGACAATACATATTGTATGTATATATAGAGGTGTAAAAACATTCCAATAAATTCATTATTCTTTCTAAAACTGAATACATTTAAATGTTTATCATTAAGTATTATTTCTCCATTTTTTCTGCCAATTAAAAAAAGAAAAAAGGAAAGTAGTGAATAATAAAAAGACGTGCTTTAAAATGAGGCCTTTTACCATAAATTATTCAATCTGTATACTGAGCAAATAACCTGAGCAACTGGACTATATGAAGAAGAACCGGGCATCTGGCAGGAGGAAGATTCATTAACAACCTGCGATGTGCAGATGACCACAACCTTGCTTGCTGAAAGTGAAGAGGACTTGAAGCACTTACTTATGAAGATCAAAGACTACAGCCTTCAATACAGATTATACCTCAAGATAAAGAAAACAAAAATCCTCACAACTAGACCAATAAGCAACAGAGAAAATATTAAAGTTGTCCAGGATTGCATTTTATTTGGATCCACAATCAACACCCATGGAACCATCAGTCAGGAAAACAAACGACACGCTGCATTGGGCAAATCTGCTGCAAATGTGTTGAAAAGCAAAGATGTTACTTTAAGGACTGAGGTGCACCTGACCCAAGCCACAATATTTTCAATTGCCTCATATGCATGCGAAAGCTGGACAACAAATAAGGAAGACTGAAGAAGAACTGATGGCTCTGGATTACGGTGTAGGTGAAGAATACTGAATAAACCACGGACTATCAAAAGAATGAACAAATCTGTCTTGGAAGAAGTACAGCCAGTATGTTCCTTGTAAGCTAGGGTGCTGAGACTTCAACTCACATACTTTGGACATGTTATCAGGAGGTACCAGCCCCTGGAGAAGGATGTTGTGCTTGGTAAGGTAGAGGGTCAGCAAAAAAGAGGAAGATGCTTGACAAGATGGATTGACACGGTGGCTGCAACAATGGGCTCAAACATAGCAACGACTGCGAGGATGGCACAGGACCAGGCAGTGTTTCGTTCTATTGTACACAGGGTTGCTCTGAGTGGGAACAGACTCCATGGTACCTAACAACAATAGGCTGAAAGAGTAGTCAAAGTAATTAAAGCGTCATGACCACCTTTTTTTCCTACAAATAAGAAAATTTGTAAAGAATTACTCCTTCATGACTTAAAATACAATGCTTCTGACTTCTGTGGTATCAACAGTTTGATCAAGCAATCAGTGCTGGCAGCCAGAAGCAATAAATCCCTAATAATCCCACTTACTAGTCCTCTCCTCCAAAAAAATACTTTGGCATTTAGATTGGGCAGCTTTCATGATTAAATATATGATTTCCTCCATAATCTACCTTCTCCTCTCCATTGTACTTTTCAGCTTTCCATGCACATATTATTTTCTCTGTCACTTAATGATAATCATTATGTGTTACCCACATAATCTTCTTTTCAATATGTCACCACTGGTTTAAAAATGGTTCACTATCAAATGATTTCAACTGCACCCCTAGAAAACATATAATCTAAATGTTGAGAAAAACAAGTAAAAATATACATCAATTAAGCTAGGTTCTGAGTTGCTAGGAAGGAGCTAACTACTTATCACATGATTAGAAGCATTGTTAAGTAATGAGGAACGCTAAAATGTAAAAGAATAAATAGGTATAAAGAAATGTTCTTGAACAAGCATATTAAAACCAGCATTATATTATGTTTTGCTATAGGATACAAATACGTAACTCAAAGCCCAGGAAGGGTTAAAAAGTACTGCTAAATATTTATTTGGATGACATCTAGCACTTGAGGTGGGCTGGGCTGGTAGAATTACTATCCCACTCTTTTCAAAAGAACTTGACAGCATCCTATCGTTAAATTTACATAATGGAGAAGCCACCTCAGTTTCAGATGTCTTCAACAGAAGAACTAGCCCACTCTTTTACACTGTGTTTCAAGTATCTAGCAATAATTTCATTTAATAACTACAACTTTTTTCCTCTATAGGAAAATAATGTTAAAAAGGAAGTTTTTATGAACAGATCATGGGTAAAAAAAAAAAAAAATTAACAATAAAATGAATTTTAAAATTTGAGGTTTATGAATTCTGATAAGAAGTAAAAAACAAAAATGAAGAGCACAAAACATTGACTGGAATGAAACAGTTGGCTGGCAACCGTTAGAAATGTTCACCTATATTCATTCACTTAACAAATGTTTGTTGTAGGTTGCCGCCAAGTTGGGTCTGACTCATGACGACTTTACATATAACAGCATAAACATTGCCTGGTCCTGGACCATCCTCACAATCTTTGGTATGTTTGAGCCAGTTGTTGCAGGCAACATGTCAGTCTATCTTATGGAGGATTTCCTTTGTTCTTGCTGACCCTCTACTTCACCAAACATGATGTCCTTTTCTGACGATTGGTCTTTCCTGATGACGTGTGCAAAGTAAGCAAGACAAAGTCTTGCCATCCTCGCTTCTAAAGAGTATTCTGGCGGTAATTCCTCCAAGACAGATTTGTTCATCCTTCTGGCAGTCCATGGTATACTCAATACCTGTATACCCGCTGCCGTCGAGTTGATTCCGACTCACACTCTTTGCCAATACCACAATTCAAATGCATCAATCCTTCAATCTTCCTTTTTTGTTGTCCAGCTTTTGCGTGCACATGAGGTAACTGAAAAGACCATGGCTTTACTAAGGGCTTATTTTAAGTCAGACCTGCACTAAATATGTATTGGGGATACAAATATAAGACACAGTCTTAAGTAAGTTTATTCTGAAAAAAGAAAACAATGTAACAAAACAATTGCAGAATTATGTGATACCACCCAAGATTAGAACTTTCTACAGTATATAGCAATCTTCTAAAAGATTATGTAGAAATTATATATATCTATATAAAAACCAATCCAAACCCGTTGTCACTGAGTCAATTCCGACTTGTAGCAACTCCATAGGACAGAGTAGAACTGCCCCGTAGGGTTTCCAAGAAGCAGCTAGTGGATATGAACTGCTAATCTTTGGTTAGCAGCTGAGCTCTTAACCACACACACACGTATATATATGTATATAGAAGCCACCAGCCACACATTTATGTGTGTGTGTGTATATATGCATATATACACACACACACATATATATGCACATACATACACATCACAATTCCTATAATAAATATTCAAAAATAATGGCTCTAATATTGACTTTGGAATCAGTTTGCACTATCATCTTCTTGAACAGAAGAATGTCAACATTTTTAGGTCAGACCTCCAAATGGCATGGCCATTCATTCTCTCCCGTTCTCCACGATCTCAGCTTTTGGCCCATTTCAGTGGAGACTTTACAGTGAGAACCTGGAAGATGCCAAAGTTCAGGCTATGACCCAGATCAGGTTTTAACTAGGGCTATTCAGAGTCCTAGTTCACTTACCACCTACCATTTTCACACAAAATAATCAGTCATAGAAAAATCTTAGTTTAGTGCTAGGCATAACTATACAAATATGTTAATATGTAAACAAAAAAAATCTGTTTCCAAATTTAAATGACTATGTATTTAAAACCTTAAATAGAGATATAACAATCATTGTTTGACTAAAGAGGGTATTAACTGAATCCCACCAATTTACCTTGGCATTTGAAATCTGAGATTTGGCTACCACCTCCCTTACAACCTTATTTCCCATTATCCACACTCTTATATCACACACCAGCAAAGTAAAGCCTGCATGCCAACTCTGGCCCACCACCTATTTTTAAAATAAAGTTTTATTGTAACATAGCCGTGTTCATTCATTTGTGTATTGCCCATGGCTTCTGCAGCTACCAACTCGAGTTGAAAGATGCTTCAGAGGCCATGTGGCCCACAAAGACTGAAATATTTACTATCTGGCACTTTATAGAAAAAGTGTGTTGAAATTCTAACTCACAAAAAAAGATCAGAAACCCCAAAGAGTATGGCCCTTGGACTCCCTTTTAACTCACTACTGAAGTCACTCCCGAGGCTCACCCTTCAGTCACAGATTAGACAGGCCATAAAACAAAATGAGACTAAAGGGGCACACCAGCCGAGGGGCAAGGACGAGAAGGCAGGAAGGGACAGGAAAGCTGGTAACGGGGAACCCAAGGTCAAGAAGGGGAGAGTGTTGACATGTCGTGGGGGTGGCAACCAATGTCACAAAACAATATGTGTATTAATTGTTCAATGAGAAACTAATTTGCTCTATAAACCTTCATCTAAAATACAGTTTAAAAAAAGTTCATCAACTGCTTGCTACAACATCATTATCCATTTCTTCCTTCTATCTGAAATGCCCTCTTTTCATTTCCACCTGTTGGAATCCTAATCCATCCTTCAAAATTTAATTCAAATGCCCCTTCTGCGAATGTTTCCTTCTTCCAATCAGGTGAGATCTCCTTTTTTGTACAGATGAGTCTAATGGTAGATGATAGATTCTGGCACGTTTTACTTTTCTGTATATCTGTCTTCTGTCCATGAGAGTAGGCTTCTTGACAGTTTACACTGTTAGAAATTCAACCCTGTGTCTCACCAGAGCACAGAAAGGGGCTTAGCATGGATGGATAAACGCTCACTGAATAAAAGTGGGTAGGGGGAAAGGGGGAAAGAAGAGGAGAGTAGGGAAGAGAGAAGCAGAAGATAGTACCGTAAAGGAGGCCAGAGAGGATCAGAAGCAGCCAAGCACTCAGGAAAAGAGAGATAATTGTACATTTACACACAGAGGCCACCTAAGGTGACGGCTAGCTTTCTAACCCCAATATTCAGTATAAAATTTTGAACTTAATCCCACAGTTGCCAGTGAGAAATATTTTATATTAATTACTATAGTATTCATAACAATAAATAAATAGTAAAATTACTTTTCCTTATGGAAATTAATATAACTTTCTCTTCTTTTTCATCGAAATATTTAATCTGGAAATATTGACCAGAGAATACATAAATAGCAAAACTTCCTAAATAAATACAATGAAACTGGATCATGGTAAAGACTAAGTAAAGAATTTTATTTTTGCCATTACAAAATAATGCCAACAAAGTAGTTTCACAATTCTTTCTCCCAGGGTACTAGCACAATTTCCCTATTTAACTGGAACACGGGCTGAGAATTTAGAAAAGAGCCAAGGAGAGTAAAGCAGCTTTAAAGAGAAAGAACCATCTTATTATGCATTCGGTAAAGCAGGGTGGAAAGGGCTTAAACAGTTTAATCTTTACTGCATTTCAATATGGACACACAAGCCTCCTTCTTTAAAAGGAATAAAAGGGCCCTGAATTTTAAAAACAAAACTCAGTGAAATAGAAAAGCCTCCTTTTTCACTGCTTAAGGCAGACTGGATCAGAAGTTCTTACTGGCTTTGGAGTTCAAAAGCAAAAGAAATCTGTGCATGTTTGAAGCAAAACACAAATTTATTTTCAATAAGCTAATACAGTAAGTTCCTGGGTTATGAACGTCTGATGTATGGACAACTCCTACTTGCCCTTTAATGTTATATAAATTTGCCCTCACTTTGAAACGACTGAACCAACTCCTACCAGAAACAACTTCATCAAATCACCTTCACTCACTGCACATGCAGCTTTTAAATCATTGAAAAGGCTTCAAGCCTTTTCTTGCACTAAAGTAAGGCTAAATAAGAACCGTATACACGTGTTCCGACTTACCTACAAATTCAACTTAAAGACACGCTTAGGAATGAATCTCCTTCATGACCCAGGGACTGTCTGTATTCATTACAGAGAAAATGTCAAATTTAAGAAAAAATTAAAGAGGCAGCATAATGACATGCTCTCCACAGATAAAAAATGTTATAGAGCAAATAAAATACACATTTTTCTCCATTAGGATTGGACGTTTAAATGAGTAACTCACCCAAAACTAACGAAATGGATAACAAAGAGTCCTTGTAACTTAAGAACGAGCACGAAACAACTTAATAGGGAACAAATGAGAGAGCTGAACCATTAGTGTTTGCAGTCAATTCCTTCTTGCTAATCCAAAGGGCCCTTTTCCTCAATGGCAACAAATCAATCTGATTCAAGCCCCTTAAATATATTGTCCAAGCTCACTCCACAGGCATTTACTGTCCTTCTATTTTTCCTTCCCAATGTTTCATTCTATCTTAGAATCATTTCCAATCATTAATTCACTCACTCACAGATTCATTCAACATACATTTATTAAATATGTTATATGTGAAGGCACCAGGTGTAGAGCAATAAAAGAACCTGCAGCTCACTGAGAAAAAGTTAAGGGTCACTTTATTTAAGTCTCTGACAGCAGCACTGATTACAGGCAAGTGTGCCTGCCATGGAAGTACTGCTTACAGGAGGGGCACCTAACTCAGACTATGGGGTCCAAGAGGATTCCTTTGTGGAGGGAAAACCAGAAATGAATTTTGAAGAAGAGGTATGGGGGGAGGGATGGATAGTGTAGCCCCCACCCCCACCCCATCCCCAGCATGGAAATTAAATTATCGCTACTTATCCTTTAGACTCAGCTCAGGCAACCCCCCTCCACACTTAGGTCTTCCGTGGGTCACCATGCCCAGTTCCAGTTAGGCGGAGGGCGACTAGTTTTCCTCTTCCTTTATACTGAGCTATATATTACCTCATCTGAGCTATACATTAGCTCAACTCAAACTGAGTTATCACCCAAGATCAGAGTCATGCATGGCATCACAGAAGAAAACTGAGAGAAAAGAGGAGTGAAATTTTTTTTCTGAGATAATTCAGCAAGAGTATAAAAAGACTGAGAAAGGACCAACGAGGTTAAGAAGAATACGTGAAGCCTGCCTAAAACAGAAAAAATGTGAGGAACAGAGTATCCCCCCTTAGAGGAAAGATGGAAGTTTAGTAACTTAGTATCTAATGTCAATGACATAATCAACAAAAACTTAGTAAACAGACCATGCGTAGCCCTAAAACAGAAAATCAAAAGCCCATACATTCCATTAAGTAATTAGCAAATATGTATTATTTTTTCAAACAACTATGATGAAATTGTTGTAAGTTATTAAGTTGTTTAGGACTAACCACTTAATAAATAAGATCGTTTGGTATTTCTGTTGACCTAGGGTTGCCACAAAAAAATACTGAGACACTAAGGAGACCATTAACCAAGGAAGTTTGCAAGTCTCAGTGTTGGGTAATTATTTATGCTACACACTTTTATTAAACATCTACTATAGGCAAGATCTAAACTAGTCACTGCGAGAGATAAATTTGTTGCCTTCAGAGGGCTCTCCATATAATGCAGAGAAGCTATGTACATGACAGAGACAGCTGGAGAGACTGATAGGACCAAGAGAAGTGCAGGTGAAGTGTGCACAAGTTCAGAGAACTGTGTGACTAAATAATTCTGACTCACAGTGTTAAGCAGGAAATTTGTCACATGTGAACTCCTGGTATATGTCTTTCTAAAAGCTGCCTGTTCACTTTCTTACTAAGAACATTCTGGGACACACAATTTTTCTTTGAAAACAATACATTTAGTGTTGTAAACACACGTGTCTGCTTAAATATTTTCTGAATGCATGATGAATACTGAATGAGAATCTTAAAAACCTCAAGATTATAAATTTGCATAATGTGTTACTGTTGTTAACCTTTTCCAGAATGCTTAACGCTCTAGGCATAAGACAGGTGTTCTCAACCCTGACTGCAAATCACAATCACCTGGGAAACTTTGCTTTACTCCCAGGCCCGATACAAGTCTAATTAAGTGAAAATCATTGTGGATAGGGTCCAGGGAATCAGTATTTTGAAAAGGTCCCAAGGGATTCTAATGTACAGTCAAGTTTGAGAACCACTGACCTGGGATAATAAATAGATTTATCCCAGGGGCAGGAGGGGCAGATATGACCTAAAGCCATCCACTTTGGTTCATATTTCTCCTTAAAATTAATGAAAATTTTAATTTGTTCTGTTTCTTTTAATATAAAAATAAGAATTTCACTTGCTTATCTTTGATTAAAATGGTCATGCCATGTTTATTCCATGGCTTGCCCTTGATTCCTCTGCTGTACACCTGTACAGGCATGAGTATGGCAGAGAATCAGAGATGTAGGATACTGATAGGAATGAAAACTGACCTTGGTAGCTACTTCTACAGATAGTTACTGTTACTTTTTTAAGAATCACTAATATTTGCCATATTCCAGTATTTCTGTCTCCTCTGCATATTGAAAATACCTGGTTAACTCAGGATTTGAGTTTATTGTTTTAAATAGGTTTTTCTTTATATGTTCTATATAGAAAAGGTGGAAAATTTAGAAAAATAAACACATTTCATAATCTCTTTTCTCAGAGATAAGTTGTATTCCATCTATACTTTTTAAAGCATATTGAAAAAACAAAACAAAACCAAATCCGTTGCCGTTGAGTTGATTCTGACTTAAAGAGATCCTATAGGACAGAGTAGAAATGCCCCCACAGAGTTTCCAAGGAGTGGCTCATAGATTTGAACTGCTGACCTTTTGGTTAGGAAGTGAGCTATTAACCACTGCGCCACCAGCGCTCCACTGGAAAAGCAATAGATTTACAAAATTAAGATCATATTGTATATATGTATGTGTACATATCTGTATAAGAACAGGGAAAGATGTGAAAGAAGCACACCAAATTGTTAATACTGATTACATTAATTGGGTAATTTGAGGGCAGTACGATTTGACTTGTTACTCTGAACGTGTATTATAGGTAAGAAGGAAAAAAGAAAATAAACCAATAAACAATATTATATGCTGTGTTTTTCAGTTAATAACTGTACTGTGACCAGACAGTGATGCCCTTCATCACCACTCTTATTCAACGCTGTGCTGGGGTCCTACCTAAAGCAATAAGGCAAGAAAAATAAAGGGCATCTAAATTTGTAAGGAAGAGGTAAAACTATCCCTATTCATAGATAATATGACCTTATACACAGAAAACACCAAATAATCCACAAGAAAGCTACTGGAACTACTGGAAGATTTCAGCAAAGTAGCAGGATACAAGATTGACATACAAAAATCAATTGGTTTCTTCTATGCCAACAAAGAGAACTTCAAAAATGAAATCACCAAATCAATACGATTTAAAATAGCCTTCAAAAAGATAAAGTACTTAGGAATAAATATAACCAGGGATATAAAAGACCCGTACAAAGAAAAGTACAAAACACTACAGCAAGAAACCAAGAGAGACTTACATAAGGGGAAAAACATATCATGCACATGGATAGGAAGACTCAACATTGTGAAAATGTCAACACTACCCCAAGCAATCTACAGACACAATACAATTCGATGTAAATTCCAACAGCATTCTTTAAAAGGATGGAGAAACAAATCACCAACTTTATATGGAAAGGGAAGAAGTAAAGCATTACTGAAGAAGAACAAAGTGGGAGACTTCACAATACCTGATTTTAGAACCTATTATACAGCCATGGGTAGTCAAAACAGCCCAATACTGGTACAGCAAAGACACACAGACCAATGGAACAGAACTGAGAACACAGACATAAACTCATCCACCTACGAACAGCTGCTATTTGACAGAGGGCCACAGTCCATTAAATGGGGAAAAGATAGTTCTTTTAACAAATAGTGCTAGCATAACTGGATGTCCATCTGTAAAAAAATGAAACAAGATCCATACCTCACACCATATACAAAAACTAACACAAAATGGATCAACGACCTAAATATAAAATCTAAAATGATAAAAGATCAAGGAGGAATAAATAGGGACAACACTACAGGCCCTAACACACCAGAAAAGAAACTAGATAACTGGAAGCTCCTAAAAATTAAACACTTATGCTCATCAAAAGACTTCACCAAAAGAGTGAAAAGAGAACCTACAGACTGGGACAATTTTTTGGTTATGACATATCTGACAAGGATCTAATCTCTAAAATCTACAAATTACTTCAACACCTCAACAATAAAAAGACAAATAATCAATTAAAAAGTGGGCAGGGGGGCGGGGCCAAGATGGCAGGGTAGTCAGACACTTCCTGTGGTCTCTCTTACAACAAAGACATGAAAAAAGAAGTGAATCGATTATATGACAATCTAGGAGCCCTGAACCTCAAAGGCAAAGTTGAAGAATTGGACTGAGTGGCAGGGGGAGGGAGAGACAGTTCAGAATCAGCAAGTTGTCAGACCTGATCCAGCGGGAACCGGTACTCTGCACCTGGTGCATGCGGTGACGCAAGCAGTGGTGCTCAGGATGCATTTTCCACATCAGAAGAGACCGAGTCTACTCAAGCCTCCAGAGCCAGTGAAAAGTGGCACTCAATCAGCAAAAGGTAAGTACATGCATGTAACCTACAGTGTGGATCAAAAAACACCCCTTTTGGGAAAAAACTCTTTCCCATTTACCTGCCCCCTCCCTGCTCTGCACCAGATCCCAGGCTGAGGCAGTGTTCCCTGGGCTGAAGTAAGGACCCATCGTGCACCCTGACCCATTCTCCCAGCCTTGGAGAGGGAACAAATTAACAAACAGGAATAAATAATCTGCCAGCTACCCTAAGAGGGGAACTTAGAGTAGGCGCAGCTCCTTTGCCACGGCGCAGGGATAAGAGGTCCATGGGCTTTGAATGCCTTTCGCCCAAGTATAGACTTGTGTGGGCCCATTGTGTAGGCCCTCATTAGCACAGTACAATGTATACCTGAAGCCTAATTTCCACGGTCAGTTGTGTGGTGGAGTGCCAGGTCTGTGACATTTGACAGCCCTCTCCCCATTAAGCAGGGTACTCACCTACTCACATCAGGGTCCTGAGGACTGGTGGCTCCCCCTAACCACACCACCTAGCCACCTGCGACAGGAGTCCAAGAATAAGTGGTGCCTCCCAGTCCTTATAGCCAACAACACTGGGTGCCCATAGTCTGGCTGTAAAACTCACTGATCTATGCACTCGAGGGAACAGGGACATCCTTTCCTCCCAGACACTCAGGAGCAACTGTCAGCCCCCTGCCTTGCTCAGCACGTGACCTCCTACTGCAGCCAGATACCTGTGCCTACACCAATCACCCCTGCCATCTAGGACTGTAGGTGAGTGCCTGCACCACACACTTGGTGACCAAATACCTGGACATGTGAGCTGAATCCATACAAGAAAAGTAAATGAACTCTTGGGCTCACATACCTAGTAACAGATCTAACCACCTGGTGACAGGATGTCAGAGCTTCAAAGGCACCAATAATCAAACTAGCTCACACGACCAGCCTATTTGGGCATATCAAAACAAAACAAGAAGCTAGGACACAGTAAGTAAACATAATATAAATAACTTCTTGATGGCTCAGAGACAACGGTCAATATCGAATCACATAAAGAGGCAGACCATAATGGCTTCAGCAAGCTCCAAAAACAAAGAATCAATAAATTTACTAAAGGAAGAGAACTTCTTGGAATTACTGGAGACAGAATTCAAAAGATTAACATACAGAGCTCTTCAAGAGACCAGGAAGGAGATCAGGCAAAATGCAGAACCAGTCAAGGAACACACAGCCAAAGCAATAGAGGAACTAAAGAAAGATATACAAGAGCTTAATGACAAATTTAACAGGCTACGAGAATCCAAAGAGAGACAGCAAACAGAAACCCAGAAGATTAACAATAAAATTTCAGAATTATACAACTCAACAGAGAGTCATAGGAGCAGAATTGAGACAATGGAAGTCAGAATTAGTGAGACGGAAGATAAAGCACGTGACACCAACCTATTTGGGGAAAAATCAGATAAAAGAATTTTAAAAAATAAAGAAACCCTAAGAATTATGTAGGACTCTATCAAGAGGAATAACCTACGAGTGATTGGAGTACCAGAACAGGGGGGACAACAGAAAATACAGAGAGAATTGTTGAAGATTTGTTGGCAGAAATTCCCTGACATTGTGAAAGATGAGAAGATATCTATCCAAGATGCTCACTGAACCCCACACAAGATAGATCCCAAAAGAAAGTCACCAGGACATATTATAATCAAACTTGCCAAAACCAAAAATAAAGACAGAATTTTAAGAACGGCAATGGATAAACAAAAAGTCATCTACAAACAACAGTCAATAAGACTAAACTCACACTACTCATCAGAAACCCTGCAAGCAAGAAGGTAATGGGATGACATATATAAAGCCTTGAAGGAAAAAATTGGCAGCCAAGAATTATATATCCAGCAAAACTGTCTTTCAACTATGATGGCTAAATAAGGCATTTCCAGATAAAACAGAAGTTAAGGGAATTTGCAAAAACCAAACAAAAATCACAATAAATACTAAAGGGAGTCCCCCCGTTAGAAAATCAATAACATCAGATAACAACCCAAGACTAAAACACAGGACAGAGCAACCAGGTATCAACCCAGATAGGGAAGACACAAAAACAAATCAAACCTAAAACACTGAAAACAGGGAAACAGAGACATCAATATGTAAAAGACGACATATTAAAACAAGAAAGAGGGCCTAAAAAAGTAGTCATGTATCTTTCATATGGAGAGGAAGTGAAGGCGATATAAAGAAATAAAAGACTGATTTAAAACTTAGAAAACCAGGGGTAAATATTAAGGTAACCACAAAGGAAACTAACAATCCTACACATCAAAATAAAAAACAAGACAAACATAAAGACTCAGCAAATACAAAATCAACAACAATGAAAATACATAAAGAAAAACGACTCAGCACAGAAAATTAAGTGGAACAAAGAAAACTGTCAACAACACACAAATAAAGACATCAAAATGACAGCACTAAACTCATACCTATCAATAATTACGCTGAATGTAAATGGACTAAATGCACCAATAAAGAGACAGAGAGTGGCAGAATGGATGAAAAACACAATCCGTCTGTATGCTGCCTATAAGAGACCCACCCTAGACTTAAAGACACAAACAAACATACCACTTTTGGTGAAGGACAGAACATCCAGAAAGAAGCTCAATAAAGACACGGAAGATCTAAATGCCAGAATCAACCAACTTGATCTCATGGACATACATCGAACACTCCACCCACCAGCAGCCAAGTATACTTTCTTTTCCAATGCACATGACACATTCTCCAGAATAGACCACATATTAGGCCATAAAGCAAGTCTTAACAGAATCCAAAGCATCAAAATATTACAAAGCATTTTTTTCTGACCATAAAGCCATAAAAGTAGAATCAATAACAGAAAAAGCAAGGAAAAAAAATCAAACACATGGAAACTGAGCACCTTGCTAAAAACTACTGGGTTACAGAAGAAATTAAGGATGGAATAAAGAAATTCATAGAATCAAATGAGAATGAAAACACATCCTAGCAGAACCTTTGGGACATAGCAAAAGCACTGCTCAGAGAGCAATTTATAGCAATAAATGCACACATTCAAAAAGAAGAAAGGGCCAAAATCAAAGCATGAACCCTACAACTCGAACAAATAGACAGTAGCAAAAGAAGCCCTCGGGCACCAGAAGAAACCAAATAATAAAAATTAGAGCAGAATTAAAGGAAATAGAGAATAGAAAAACAATTGAAAGAATTAACAAGACCAAAAGTTGGTTCTTTAAAAAGATCAACAAAATCAATAAACTATTGGCCAAACTGACAAAAGAAAAATAGGAGAGGAAGCAAATAACCCGAATAAAAAATGAGATGGGCAATATCAGAACAGACCCAACTGAAATGACAAGTATCATAACAGAATACTATGGAAAACTGTACTCTACCAAATTTGAAAACCTAGAAGAAACGGACAAATTTCTAGAAACACACTATCTACCTAAACTAACACACACAGCGGTAGAACAACTAAATAAACCCACAACAAAAGAAGAGATTGAAAAGGTAATTTAAAACCTCCCAACAAAAAAAAGCCCTGGCTCAGAGAGTTTCACTGGAGAATTCTACCAAACTTTCAGAGAAGAGTTAACACCACTACCACTAAAGGTATTTTGAAGTATAGAGATTCTATACTACGTAGAATACTATTCTACATATATATACTATGTACTATACTATTCTATGAAACCAGCATAACCCTGATACCAAAACCAGCTAAAGACACCACAAAAAAGAAAATTACAGACCAATATCCCTCATGAACATAGATGCAAAAATCCTCAACAAAATTCCAGCCAATAGAATTCAATAACATATCAAAAAAATAATTCACCATGACCAAGTGGGATTCATACCAGGTATGCAGGGATGGTTCAACATTAGAAAAACAATCGTGTAATCCATCACCACATGATCTTATCAATTGATGCAGAAAAGGCATCTGACAAAGTCTAACATCTCTAAAACTCTCAGCAAAATAGGAATAGAAGGGAAATTCCTCAACATAATAAAGGGCATTTATACAAAGACAACAGCCAACACTATCCTAAATGGCAAGAGTCTGAGAGCATTACCCTTGAGAAGGGGAACCAGACAAGGAGGCCCTTTATCACCACTCTTCTTTAACATTGTGCTGAGGTCCTAGTCAGAGCAATTAGGCTAGAAAAAGAAATAAAGGGCATCCAAATTGGTAGGGAAGAAGTAAAAGTATCTCTATTTGCACATGATATGATCTTATACACAGAAAACACCAAAGAATCCACAACATAACCACTGAAACTAATAGAAGATTTCAGCAAAGTATCAGAATACAAGATAAACGTACAAAAATCAGCTGGATTCCTCTACACCAACAAAGAGAACTTCGAAGAGAAAATTGCCAAATCAATACCATTTACAATAGCCCCCAAGATGAAATGACTTAGGAATAAATCTAACTGGAGACATAGAAGACCTATATAAAGAAAACTACAAGACACTACTGCCAAGAAACCAAGAGAGACCTACAGAAGTGGAAAAACACACCTTACCCATGGATAGGAAGACTCAACATTGTGAAAATATCAATTCTACTCAAACGATCCACAGATACAATGCCATCCTGATCCAAATTTCAACGGCATTTTTTAAAGAGATGGAGAAACAAATCACCAACTTCATATGGAAAGGGAATAGGTCCCAGATATGTAAAGTACTACGGAAGAAGAACAAGGTGGGAGGCCTCAGACTACCTGATTTTAGAACCTATTATACTGCCATGGTAGTCAAAACAGCCTGGTACTAGTATAACAACAGATACATAGACCAATGGACAGAACTGAGAATCCAGATCTAAGTTCATCCACTTATGAGCTGCTGATATTTCACAAAGGCCCAAAGTCCGTCAAATTGGGAAAAGACAGTCTCTTTAACAAAAAATGCTGGCATAACTGGATATTCATCTGAAAAAATTGAAACAAGACCCATACCTCACACCATCCAAAAAAACTAACTCAAAATGGATCAAAGACCTAAATATAAAATTGAAAACGATAAAGATCATGGAAGAAAAAATAGGGATAACACTAGAGCCCTAATACGTGGCATAAACAGAATACGAACCATAAGTAACAATGCACAGACACCAGAAGAGAAACTAGATAACTGGGAGCTCCTAAACATCAAACACTTATGCTCATCAAAAGTCTGGCTACGACAAATCCGATCAGCATCTAATCTCTAGTATCTATAAGACATTACAAAACCTCAACAACCAAAAGACAAATAACCCAATTAAAAAATGGCCAAAGGATACGAACAGGCACTTCACCAAAGGCGACATTCAGGCAGCTAGCAGATACATGAGGAAACGCCCACGATCATTAGCCATTAGAGAGATGCAAATCAAAATACAATGAAATACCATCTCACCCCAACAAGGCTAGCATTAATCCAAAAACACAAAATAATAAATTTTGGAGAGGTTGTGGAGAGACTGGAACATTTATACACTGCTGGTGGGAATGTAAAATGGTACAACCACTTTGGAAATTCATTTGGCGCTTCCTTAAAAAGCTAGAAATAGAAGTACCACACGATCCAGCAATCCGACTCCTTGGAATATATTGTAGAGAAATAAGAGCCGTCACATGAATAGACATATGCACACCCATGTTCACTGCAGCACTGTTCAAAACAGCAAAAAGATGGAAACAACCTAGGTGCCCATCAACAGACAAATGGATAAACAAATTATGGTATATTCGCACATTGGAATACTTTGCAACAATAAAGAATAACGCTGAATCTGTGAAACATCTCATAACATGGATCAATCTGGAAGGCATTATGCTGAGTGAAATTAGTCGCAAAAGGACAAATATTGTATAACACCACTATTATACGAACTCAAGAAAAGGTTTAAACACAGAAGACAACATTATTCGATGGTTATGAGGGTGAGGAGGGAGGGAGTAGGGTATTCACTAACTAGAAAGCAGACAAGAATTATCTTAGGTGAAGGGAAGGACAACACACACTACAGGGGAAGTCAGCACAACTGAACCAAACCAAAGCTAAGAAGTTTCCTGAATACAACCAAACACTTCAAGGGACACAGTAACAGGGGTGGGGGTCTGGGGACCACGGTTTCAGGGGACATCTAGGTCTACTGGCATAACAAAGTTAATTAAGAAAATGTTCTGCATCCCATTTTGGTGAGTGTCGTCTGGGGTCTTAAAAGCTAGCGAGCGGCCATCTAAGATGCCATCAATCGGTCCCAACCCACCTGGAGCAAAGGAGAATGAAGAACACCAAAGACACAAGGGAAATATTAGCCCAAGAATCAGACAGGGCCACATAAACCAGAGACTCCATCGGCCTGAGACGAGAAGAACTAGATGATGCCTGGCTACCAGCAATGACCACTCTGACAGGGAACACAACAGAGTGTCCCTGACGGAGCAGGAGAAAAGTCGGGTGCAGGACTCAAATTCTAGTAAAAAGACCAGACTTAATGGTTTGACTGAGACTGGAGGGACCCTGGAAGACATGGCCCCCAGAATCTCTGTTAGCCTAAAACTAAAACTATTCCCGTAGCCAACTCTTCAGACAAAGATTAGACTGGACTATAAGACATAAAATGATACTCGTGAAGAGTGTGCTTCTTAGCTCAAGTAAATACATGAGTCTAAATGAGCAGCTCCTGTTCAGAGGTGAGATGAGAAGTCAGAGACGGTCAGCAGCTGGTTGAATGGACACAGGAAATCTGAGGTGGAAAGGAGGAATGTGCTGTCACAGCATGGGGAGTGCAACTAGAGTCACATAGCATTGTTCGTATAAATTTTTGTATGAGAAACTAACTTGAACTGTAAACTTTCATTTAAAGCACAATAAAAAAAAAAAAAAGAAAAGAAAAAGCGGGTACAGAATATGAACAGACACCTCACCAAAGAAGACACTCAGGGGCTAACAGACACAGGAGGAAATACAATCATTAGCCACTGTTGCTGCTGTTGTTAGGTGCCATCAAGTTGGTCCCGACTCATAGTAACCCTATGCACAAGAGAACAGAACACCGCATGGTCCAGCACCATCCTCACAATTGTTACTATTCCTCAGCCCACTGTTGCAGCCACTGTGTCAATCCATCTTGTTGAGGGTCTTCCTCTTTTTCACTGACCCTCTATTTTACCAAGCATGATGTCTTTCTCCAGGAACCGATCCCTCCTGATAACATGTCCAAAGTATATGAGACACAGTCTTGCCATCCTTGCTTCTAAGGAGCATTCTGGTTGTACTTCTTCCAAGACAGATTTGTTAGTTCTTTTGGCAGTCCATGGTATATTTGATATTCTTTGCCAACACCACAATTCAAAGGCGTCAATTCTTTGGTCTTCCTTATTCGTTGTCCAGCTTTCACATGCATATGAGACGACTGAAAACACCATGGCTTGGGTCAGGTGCACCTTAGTGTTCAAGGTGACATCTTTGCTTTTCAACACTTTAAAGAGGAGGTCTTTTGCAGCAGATTTGCCCAGTGCAATGCAACTTTTGATTTCTTGACTGCTGCTTCCATGGGTATTGATTGTGGATCCAAGTAAAATAAAATCCTTGACAACCTCAATCTTTTCTCCGTTTATCATGATATTGCTTATTGGTCCAGTTGCGAGGAGTTTTGTTTTCTTGATGTTGAGGTGTAGTCCACACTGAAGGCTGTGGTCTTTGATCTTCATCAGTAAGTGCTTCAAGTCCTCTTTGCTCTTCACTTTCAACAAGGTTGTTAATGAGTCTTCCTCCAACCCTGATGCCCCATTCTTCTTCATATAGTCCAGCTTTTTGGATTATTTGCTCAGCATATAGATTGAATAGGTATGGTGAAAGGATACAACCCGACGCACACCTTTCCTGACTTTAAACCATGCAGTATCTACTTGTCCTGCCTCTTGATCCACAGAAACAAATTATGGTACATACACAGAATGGAATACTGTGTAACAATAAAGAACAATGATGAATCCACAAAACACCTCACAACATGGATGAATCTGGAGAGCATTATGCTGAGTGAAATCAGTCAGTCACAAAAGAATAAACATTGTATGAGACGACTTTAATAAGAACTCAAGAAAAGGTTTACACACAGGAAAAAAACATCTGATGGTCACAAGGGTGGGGAGGGAGGGGGAGGGAAAATCACTAACTAAATAGTAGACAAGTGTCAACTTTGGTGAAGGAAAAGAGAACACACAATATAGGGGAAGTCAACACAACCTGACTAAAGCAAAGACAGAAGTTTCCTAGAAACATTCAAACACCTCAAGGGACCAAATTGCTGGGGCTGGGTACCACAGTATTGGAGGACATCTAGGTCAATCAGCATAACATAGTTCATAAAGAAAATGTTCTACATCCCACTTTGGTGAGTAGCGTCCAGGGTCTTAAAAGCTTGTGAGCGGCCACCTAAGATGCATCTATCGGTCCCATCCCGTCCAAAGCAAAGGATAATGAAGAAAACCAAAGACACAAGGAAAATATTAGCCCCAAGGACTAAAGGACCACATGAACCAGAGCCTTTACCAGCCTGAGCCCAGAAGAACTACATGGTGCCTGTCTACTACCACGGACCGCTCTGACAGGGATCACAACAGATAGTCCCACACAGAAAGGAAGAAAAATGTAGAACAAAATTCAAATTCATGTAAGAAGACCAGACTTACTGGTCTGACAGAGACTGGAGGAACCCCCAAGACTATGGCCCCCAGACACTCTGCTGACCCAGAACTAAAACCATTCCTGAAGCCCTTTTCAAAGATTAGACAGGCCTATAAAACAAACAATAACAAACATTAGGAACGTGCTTCTCAGTTCAATGAAATATATGAGACCAGGTGGGCAACTCCTGCCCAAAAGCAAGATGAGAAGGCAGGAAGGGACAGGAAATGGACGAATGGACACAGGGAATCCAAGGTGGAAAGGAGGAACATCCTGTCACATTGTGGGGATTGCAACCAATGTCACAAAACAGTATGTGTATAAATTTTTGAATGAGAAATTAACTTGAGCTGTATTTTTTCACCTAAATATTTTTTCACCTATATATAGTTGCTGCTGCCGTCGAGTAGATTCCAACTCATAGCGACCGTATAGGACAGAGCAGAACTGCCCTACAGGGTTTGAAGTGGCTGGTGGATTCGAACTGCCATTTTGGTTAGCAGCTGTAGCACGCCGTAGCTCTTAACCAGTGCGCCACCAAAGCTCTCTTTATATATATATATATATATATGGTGAGCATGTGTCCATGGTATTAAATATTTTCCAAAATTACCATTTTTTATTATTAAAGAATATTCTGTAGGTTGTTTACTTAACACTTCCTCTACTGCTGTATGTTTAGTCATTTTTAATTTTTCACATTTTCAAACAATGCTTCAATTAAAATCCATGTACACATAACTTTGTAGGAATTTTCAATGATTTCCTTTGGGAGGGGAAATGACAAGCCAATAGGTATAACTGTTTAAGGCTTCTTGATATGTATTGCTAAATTGCTTTCCAGAAGGTGATACCAATTTATTCTATAAACAGAAGATTATTCATATTTTATTTTACTACAGCCAATGTATCAGTGTGATGTTTCCTGTCTCCCCTGGGGAGTTACATGAAAAAGAATGTTCAGTAAAGCTTTGAAATCATTTGTTTTCCTTTGACTTATCTTTCATTCCCAACATTTTTTTTTTTTTTAATTAACACCCTCATGATAGGCTGAGAGAGCCTCCTATGAAGAAAATTAAATACACAAATGATAGCCTGGCAAAGAGTAACAAGAGACCAATACGTACTACTTTGTTGTTGTGGGATTCCATTGGTGAATTCACAGACTTTATTTATGGTAAAATAGAGCAGTAAGGACTTAATAAGACATCCACTTTCTATTTTACAGAGGTGTTCTCTTTGTTCTTTATACACACAAAGTATGTTTAAATCAATGAAGAGAAAATGGAACTTATTTAGAATCTGCCAGACACATGCTTCAGCATGTCTTTTAGAAAGGGTTTGAAACCTACTACTGTCAGCACTTCACTCAAGCAGACGGGACCCACCCTGCTGTGGTTAAACAGAATGAGCAGCCAACATCATCTCCAATGCTTCTCTGACACTTAGTAAAACGTAGCATTTTCTTCTGTGACTAGACATCTGAAAAGAATATTAATCAGTAAATAGAAATTCAGGTGCCATGAGAACACTGAGTCCCTAAAGCATTAGCACAGCGTGAATCCTTCAGCATGAATGGGACCTAGTCAGAATTAGCAGATAGCCAAGACAGTGCCAGGCCTGGAAATTCTGAGTAAATGAATCATTTGTTAATTTAGTTTTTCACTGAAAATTAGAATTAAGTTGAAAGATCTCAAAAGGCAAAGCAGATATGATTCAATTTTTATATAGTATGCATTTTTGTATGAAACGAAAGTCTATAAGTAACATCCCAATATTTTCAAAATTTAATATATCGATTACATTCACCTCAGTAAACATTTAGTAAATACTGACGAGGTATCAGGTAAAGCCCAGGTCCAGTGGAAGCATATATCCTAACAGTTTCACTTTATGACATCTTGCTGCCTTATGTTATCTTTACGTATGTTTACACTCCCTCTGCCTATAAATGTTATGTACATGTACCTCAAGGGCAGAAGGCTTGCTCCTGACTCCCTTCAAAAAGCCACAGACTCTGTGCATAGTAAACACCCACCTGCGCTTGCTAAATTGAATTTGAGCGTTATACAATATGAGTGGTTAGGCACTCCGCTGCGAACCAAAAGGTGGGCGGCTCAAACCCACCAGCTGGTCTGCAGCAGAAGGATATGGCAGTCTGCTTTTGTAAAGATTTACAGTCTTTGAAACCTTATGGGGCAGTTCTACCCTGTCCTACAGGGTTACTATGAGTAGGAACAGACCTGACAGCAGCAGACTACACATCCATCTGTCTCATTGACTGAACAATTCTTCATCTCAGAATTTCAGTATCAACATATTTAATTTAAATTTTGGGGCTTTGTAAGAAATTATCTTCTCTAAAGTAAATCTTTCTAATTCCAATTCTCTTAGGACAAAGCCTGAGCGAATAATGTAAGCTGCTTTAGGTTAAGAATTGGGCAACAGAGGTCAAATCTTATATTTAGCCAGTCATCAATTTAGACACAGCTGCCTTATTAGCCTTTGCCACATTTGTCAATCAATTTCATCTAACCGATCAAGAAGCAAACATTTATCCATCAGTCCAACCAAGCAGGAAGCTATTGCTGTCAATCTAAGTCCAGTGTGGATACTGCTCTCTTACCATCTGCCAAGCTCTGGAAATACAAAGCAAAAAAAAAAAAAGATCAGTTTGACATGGCTGAATCCTTTGTTTTCAACTGTATCCTCAGCAGACTAAAAATAATCCCCATATGACTTGCTTCTATTTACTTTTGTCTCACTAAATTTCTAAACCTTCATCTGGTTTATTATTTTAATTTGGACAAAACCCATATCATGATTAGGAATTCTTAGTATACTCCTAATGAATCTTATTTGGCCTTTAAAATCTATGACTTTACTCCTGCTTCCTACACGTGGAAATAAGAACGGCAAATATTTTCTGAATATTTTTCTCTAAATGTGTAGTTTCGAATTCTCTTCCGTTTTTTTTTCTTTTAATGAAAACTCCTTAGTGTTAACATTAGAAAATTTTAAACTGTTTAGATGCAACCGCCATCTTAATTTGAGAAATCAATCTGCCTTGAATTTCACAGAAGTCAATCTTCCATATTGAATCAATACATTAATCAATCAACTGCCTCCATTAGGATGTTAATGCCTTTCTCTGCTGTTGAGCAGTAACTGCAATAACAGAAACAAACATAATTTACTACTCTTTTGAGTAAGTATCCAAAATAAATAAATAAATAAGACTTCATCTGCTTTGCAGTAGAATTCTTTTCCAAAGAGACTATTCCAAGACACACAATTTAAGTGGAGAAATACTACTACCCAGCACAATGCCAAGGCTAGCAAAGAAAAAGGAAAGCTGCAAAACATTGTTTTTTCCATAAAGAAGAAATGCTGTCTTTAAATAAAAAGTTTTCCAAAGGACCACAGCCAGTATTATTTGGTTTATTGGGTATGATGAGAATATTCTGATTCATGTTAAGATTTTCTGGACAGAAAAAAAGGCTACTGTTTGATTTCAGCCTTTCATAAGAGCCAATTTATCTTCTCAGCAGAACAAAAAGAATCAATGTAATAGTGAAAACTTGAAGCTGACATATGAATACCTCGCTCTCATTTTTTGGAAGTCAAATATATTTTGCTTGCTTGCTTGCCTTCCTTGAGAAATGTTCCAAAGACAATATTGTTTCTAAATGGTTTCAAAAGAAAAATGGTAATTTTTATTCGATAATATACTTTAATAGTTCTTACTACAGAAACATATGTACTTCGATAATCAATTTGCAGGAAGACCAAGAAAACAATGAAAACAAATCATCTCATTTACTATAAAGTTGTAAAACTGGTGTGCTACCTTTTTCTGTCTACTTATTAAATCCTTATTAATATTATCATATACTATAAATCAATACAACAGATTAAAAGTACCTCTGAAATACTTTAATTTACTAAAAATTATCTTTAATAATAACAGTAATTGATAAGTATCTACTAAGTTCTAGGTATTTTACATACATTAATTCTGATACAATAATTCTGAAAGATAAGTATCATTATCTCCATCCTAGAGAATGTTCAGGAGTCCCTTGGTTGTGCAAACAGTTAATACACTCGGCTGCTAACCAAAAGGTTAGAGGTTCGAGTCCACCCAGAGATGCCTCGGAAGAAAGGCCTAGTGATCTATTTCCAAAAAATCAGCCACTGAAAACCCTATGGAGCACAGTTCTACTCTGACATACATGGGTCATCAACAGTCAGAATGGAATTGACAGCAACTGGTTTAGAGAGTTTAATTTTCCCAAGATCACACCTAAGAAGGGTCAGAGCAGGCTTTGAACCCCTGCTGCACAACCTGCAAAGACTCTGCTTTACCCACCAAACCATGCAGCCCTAGAATTTTTCCTCTGCTGGTAAAGACATTACCCAGAGAAGTACGTGTGTGCGCACAGAACGCAGTGTTCTGTCCTGACCGTACCTGAGCCCACCCTCCATCCCACGGCCCTCTCACCTCTCTCTGGTGCAGCCATGCTGGCCTTCTTGCCCGTCTCAAATTCGTCAAGGGCTTTCCTGCCCCACCTTACAATTACAAACTAACAGTCAGCTAGTCACCCAATTTTTTAAAGTGCCAAGAAAATAGTTCTAATGACTGCCTCAGGTTGTCATATTTTTGTGGCAAAGAAAAATTTTTATAATTATTGAGGACTGATTAACTAAATGTGCTTGTTTGCAGTATAGATTTAGAAATGTGTTTTTTAAGTCAGAGGCCCTTGGACAGTATTTTGGAGATATATATATATATATACACATATATATATTCTTGTTTGCAAGAGAATTCTTTTAAGGCCATCTCAATTAGGAGAGTGAAGTGAGGGAAAAAATGGAGGTGAGAAGAAGTAGGGGAGCGCGAGTGAGAAAGCACGAGGTTATCATCACGGACGAAAAAAGTAACAAAACTAAGTGCTAATAAGAGAGAGAAAATAAAGGTAGAAATGGAAGAAAACAAAATATAGAACAGGGAAAGAAAATGACTCTTAAAAAATGTTCCAGGTTAATATCATGATTGACAGCTCTCAATCTCAAAATGTCTTATAGTATTATCCAATTCTTCATCTTCAAATTCATTTCTAATACCTTAAGCATTTGCTCTGCCCTGGAAACTAACAGATTTTTTTTAGTTAAGAATTCTGGAGTACCTTTTGTATTCCCAGCACTGCGATAAGAATACATCCGATGACCAAAAATATACTGGCCACTGAACTCATTCTAACAGGGAGACAGATAACTATCAATTAGTCCCATTTGAAATATTATGGGACATGCTATGGGTATAAACAAAAGGGTATGATGAGAGATTATGTCTCATGATGTGCTTGGATAACTGTTATATTTTAAGACAGCAGCAAAATTAGCAAAATAAGGATTTTAATAAGTAAAACACTATTAAATTATCCTAAACATGTTGTGAACAGATATATAAATAATAAAAAGATACTTAATTCCTTAGCTATTTCTCTTAATATGTATAATCATACCATGTTATGAATCAACATGCTTTTACTGAGCACATGCTGAGTACTAGGCATTCTGGGATATAAAATCAGTGAATATATCTATACTCTGAAGGCATAAACTCAAGAGAGACAATATATAAACATACCAGAAACAATTAGAGACTAATTTAAGACAACGTATTATCAAGTGTTGACTCACCAAATACAGATTACAAATGATCTAATGAGAGAGAGATAATTGTGGACTGGAAAAGCTTCATGGAGGAAGTAGAACTATGGTGGTTTCCTATCCTTAATGGACACGAAAGAGGTAAGGTAGCACCAAAGGGGAAAGGAAAATGTTAACTAGGTTAAAATTTGCTTAGAGTTAAGAGTTAGTATGTTGTTGTTAGTTGCCGTTGAGTCTATCTGACTCATGGTGACTCCCTGTGTATACAGCAGAATTGCTCCACTTTCAAGGCTGTGACTTTTCGGAAGCAGATTGCCAGGCCTGTCTTCTGAGGTGCCTCTGGGTGGGTTCGAACTGTCAACTTTTCAGCTAGTAGTCGAGTGTTTAACTGTTTGCACCACCCAGGGACTCCATAGGAGTTAGGACAGGAAATAACATATCAAGCTAGTTAAGACTTCTTTGGTTGAAAGTTACAGAAATCCAACCAGAATTTGCTGAGACAAAAATGAGAATTTATCAACTCATAAAATATAAGGAAAACCATGGGAATGGCAATTATCCTGTTGGATCTCAGTAACGACTGGAACCAGAAACTATCTCTGTATGGGCTTTACCCTTTCTGTTCACAGGCTAGCTTACCTTCTCCACATTGTGGGAAGCATGGCTGATGACAACTTTCAGGTTTACAGCTTATTTTCAACCTCAATTTTATTCCCATTCTCAGTTTCAAAAAATTCCAGAGAAGTGTCTAGTTTGGATCAGGTGTCTTCTCCTGCACCAAGGGAATCGGACTATTTATATAAGATGACAATAGCTTCTAAAGTAGCCATGTGGATGGACAATGGAGCATGTAAACAGAAAAAAAGGAAAAGAGAGGTACTGGATAGACAATTCTACACACGTCCACCGTAAAAATTACACGAAAAGAGCAGAGTTGACCAGTGGGAAATGACCCTATGTTAGTAGGAAATGACCAAGAACAAAATAAATTGAAAGTCTGGGAAAACCTCCCATTTTGGAGAGTAATATAGCCAAAATGCTCATCTTTATACAAAACTGAGGAGCCCGGGTGGTGCCATGGTTAAAGTGCTCAGCTATTAACCAAAAGGTTGGCAGCTTGAACCGACCAGCCACTCGCTGAGAGAAAAGATATGGCAGTCTGCTTCCGTAATGATTTACAGCCTTGGAAACACTATGGGATCACTATGAGTCGGAATCAACTTGATGGCAGTGGGTTTGGTTTGGTTTTATACAAAACTCAGTTTTACCACAACCTGGTGGATATATGAACAAAATACCTTATTTGTACAAATACAATAAGCCAACCCAAGTAAAACCTAAGAATTTGCCACATGCAAAGTTAGTCTACAAGATTCAATTATTCATTCATTACTTGAAGTTCAATACCTTTTCCTCATTGATTTTTGATACAGTTCACTGAGAAGTTTTTAACAATCGATTTATCATCTCAAAAAAAGAAATTTAATATTTGCCCATTAAAAGCTACCTTGATCTTAAGAGATGCATGCTGAAGCTTTTAGGGATGAAAAGTCATAATGTGTAAAACTAAGTTTCAACTGGTTCTGCAAAACCAATTACATGCATTAAAAAAACCAAACTCGCTGCCATCAAGTCAATTCCGACTGATGGCAAACTCATGTATTGCAAGAGTAGAACGGCTCCATAGGGTCTTCTCAGCTATAATCTTTACAGAAGCAGATTACCAGGCCTTTCTTCCATGACATTGCGGGATGGGTTCAAACTACCAATCTTTAGGTTAGTAGTCGAGCACAAACTGTGCCACCTTAGCATGTGCATAGAAAGATAATAATAAAGATAAAACAAATTTGACAAATTTTTATAACTAATGCATCTTTGCACAGGATATATGGGTATTCATTGCAGTATTTCAATTTTTCAGTACATTTCAAACTATTCATTACAAAAAGTTGGAGGTGGGTAGAAGCTTAGTGGAAGACTTCAAATTTTAATGGTATGACAGTAAAACTTACGAAAGCCAAAACCTGTGTTTAAGGCAGAAACCTGTCAGAGAAGGAAACTCAAATATTTTCCACTAAAACAAGTGATAGAAAAGTGTTAAGACTGCACACTGTCAAAGATGGAAAACTTATGAGACCCAGAAAACAAGGCAGGTGCATCGAGTTCCAGCTCTCACAGGCTTCACTGTATAACGAACACTTAAGAAAGCAGTGTTTGAGCAATATGCATGCAGCAAGGTATGGTACGAGTTAGGGGGAGGAAAAAAGGGGGACACCTAATAGAGTACTGTAACAGTCCAAATGTATGCAGTAGGGGTCATGGACAGTGAAAGTGGCCATGAAAATTAAACAGGAAGAATGGCCACTAAAGACACTATGACCAAATACATAAAAGAACCTGGTCAGTAACAAGTTGTTCTGGGAGAAGAAGACAGAGTTGATGAAAAGCCCAGGTTCTCCAACTTGGATAATTAGACAAATGATAGAAATACAACTAATGGGGGAGCAGATCTTCTGGATTAAGACAATGTCTTTCATTAAATAGATTTATATATTGTCCCTTCCATATAAATACAGTTCACATTCTGAATTGTGGTATATGTGGTATAACCTTCCCTTAGTCTCCCAACGCCCAAAATGACAACATATATACCCTTACAACACTGAGAAGCTAACATGCTGGGGCCGAAGCCCAAGGGAAGACAACCACAGTTAGCCCATATGCTTCCCGTTATGCCACCTGTTTCAGTGTCTCAGTTCCTCTAGCTTGGAAAACTGACAGGATCTTGGGAATTTAAAAAATATGCAGAAACTGTATGACAAGGTGCTTTAAGTGGTAAGAGCGAGCCAAAACTTCTGTTGTTGTCACAAAAAATAATCACTGTATATAGCTTAAAGTAAATGTGATACCCTTTCTTATGCTTTGGTAATCCCAACTAAGTGCCTACTGTTAACAGTACATCTCTAAGCTAACCATAATGAAAAAAAACTTCATGAATACCTAAAATTCCTCGTATTTGTTATAATTTTCACAAACTTTGTAATTTAGCAGGAAATTAGGCAACCTCTATGTGCAATTATATATTGTTGTTGTTGTTAGGTGCCATCAAGTCGGTTCCAACTCACAGTGACTCTATATACAACAAACCAAAACACTGCCCGGTACTGGGCCATCCTCACAATCGTTGTTATGCTTGAGCCCACTGTTGCAGCCACTGTGTCAATCCATCTCATTGAGGGTCTTCCTCTTTTTCAATGACCCTCTACTTTACCAAGCATGATGTCCTTCTCCAGGGATTTGTCCCTCCTGATAACATGTCCAAAGTACGTGAGATGAAGTCTTGCTATCCTCACTTCTAAAGAGCATTCTGTACGTACTTCTTCCAAGGCAGACTGGTTCATTCTTTTGGTAGTCCATGGTATATTATATATATATATATATGTATGTATGTATGTATAAAGTCTCAATTCAGATTTGAAACCACAATCATTATAGAATATATATTAAATGACTCACTGCCTTGTGGTGGGATGTGCAGTTGCTGATGAGGAAAGAAGAGAAACAAGTTTGTGTTCATGACAGATTTGGGAAATGGCCAGCAGGCTGGCACAGATGGGAAAAAGAGAAAGGTTATTTATAGGAGACATCAAGACACAACTGGTCTGTGTTGTGCTCGTGCTGAGGACTGATAAGAAAATTTTACAATTCAGTCAAGGAGGTGACACCCACTCCTTTAGTGACCAAAACAAAACAAACAAGAAAACAAATCTGTTGCCATCGAGCCAATTCTCACTCATAGCAACCCTATAGGACAGAACTGCCCCATAGAGTTTCTAAGGAGTGGCTAGTGGATTTGAACTGCCAACCTTCTGGTTAGCAGCCGTAGCTCTTAGCCACTGCACCACCAGGGCTCCTCTTTTAGTGACAGGGGAAAGCATTTCTATCACATCAATATAAAGGCAAAAAGTACCAACTGCCAGCTCACAGTAGTTTTCAGTAAGTTGGCAGAAATGGAGATTACGTTTGAATTCTGAATTCAATTCCCTTATTTAAGAAAGAAAGACGCCTCATCAGTCTGGTTTCTTCAAGAAATGTAAGCACTATAGAATAAGCTACATTCTTTTTCTCTTTACTAACAATGTCATTACTGGAAAAACGAACCAAAAAAGTAGGTAGTAAAAAGAATTTGAGATTACTAAAGATAAAACAGATTACATTTTTCTCACAGAAAGAAACGTGAACGGAAAAAATAGAGCTAAATCAAAAAATAAGAAAAAGTATTATCTCCTTCTCCTGCCTTTAAGTGTGCTTTCTTCCAGGAAACTCAGGCCAAATTACCTTTCCCAGTCTGTGTTTCCATAGTGCCCCATCCACCCTACTAATATAGCAATTATCACACTCCATTATCATCTGTGGTCTCTTTATCTATGTCCCCATGGGGTGTTCTCTGCAAGCAATGATGATGTATTTTATTTCTAGATCTTTAGTACTTTGTGCAATACCTGGCAGATGATACTCAATGACTTTTGCTTTTAAAAATAGAAAAGACTGAGTTACCGTTAAAAGTGATGGAAAATTTTGGAAATGGATAGTGGTGGTGGTCATACAACATGATGAACGTAATTAATGCCACTGAATTGTTCATGTAAAAAAATGTTGAAGTTGCAAATACTTTGTTATACATATTTTTACCACAATAAAAAATGCCTGAGGCAGGGCCAAGATGGCAGAGTCATCAGGTGCTTCCTATGTCCCTCTTACAACAAAGACCCAAAAAAAACAAACGAATCGATTGTATATGACTATCTAGGAGCCCTGAACATCAAACACAAAGTTAAGGAACTGGACTGAGTGGCGTGGGGAGGGAGAGACAGTTCGGAAGCAGTGAAGAGTAGCCAGACCTGACCCAGTGGGAGCCGCAGCCCTTCAGCCCAGATAAGCTCAGGGTGTGCAGTGAGGTGCGCAAACAGCTGCGCTCGGGAGGCATTTTCCAAATCAGGAAAGACCAACCGGCAGAGACTACTCAGCCACCCAGACCAGTGAAAAGCAGTGCACAAGGGGCTAAAGGTTAAGTACCTGCATGTGGTACAGGGACTTAAAAAAAAAAAACGTTTACCTCTCTCCCATTTACCTCCCCGCTCTGCGCTCTGCACGGGTCAGCTCCAGCGATTGATAAGTCCCCTGGGCCAGAAGTAGATCCCTTAAGGTGCCCTGAGCCATTCTCCCAGCCTTGGAAAGGGAACAAATTAACAAACAGGGAAAAAATAAGCTACCAGCTCCCCTAAGCCAGGATCTCAGGGTTGGCGCAGCTCCTTTGCCTAAGCACAGGCATAAGGGGTCCACAGACTTTGAATGCCTTTCACCCTTGCATAGACTTGTGTGAGCCCACTTCAACAGCATAAGTCCTCACTACCATAGTACAACAGGGTATATACCTGAAGTATTACTTCAACTGTTTCAACTGTCAAGTGGCAGGTTTGTGACCTTTGACACTGCTCTGCTCATTAACCAGGCTTCTTACCTGTCCGCATCAGGGGCTTGAGGGCTGGTGGCTCCACCCATGCCACCTGCGACACGGGTCCAAGAATAACTGGTGCCCGAATAGCACAGGGTGCTCATAATCCGGCTGCAGAACTCACCTACCTACTCGCTCTAGGAAACAGGGACATGTTTTCCTTTCAGACACTTGGGGAGCCATCAGCCCCCTGCCTTGCTCAGCACGTGACCCCCTACTGCAGCCAGATACCTATGCCTCCACAAATCACCTATACCTCTCTAGGACTGTAGGTGAGAGCCTGCACCACACACTTAGTGACCAACTGCCTGGACACCAGAGCTGAATCCATACACGAAAATTCAACGGACTCATGGGCTCACACACTTAGTAACAGATCTAACTACCTGGTAATAGGATGTTAGAGTTTCAAAGGTACCAATAATCAAACTAGTGAACATGAGCAGCCTATCTGGGCACATCAAAACAAAACAAAACAAAACAAGAAGCTAGGACACATTCAGCAAATATAAAATAAAAAAAATATAATAACATATTGATGGCTCAGAGACAACATTCAATATCAAATCACATAAAGAGGCAGACCATGATGGCTTCAGCAAGCTCCCAAAATAAAGAAGCAATAAATTTTCTGGAGGAAGAGAATTTCTTGGAATTACCAGAGGCAGAATACAGAAGATTAATATACAGAACTCTTCAAGAAACTCTGAAGGAAATTTGGCAAAACACAGAGAATGCCAAAGAACACAGACAAAGCAGTAGTGAAACTTAAAAAGGTTATTCAAGAGCATAATGATAAACTTAATAGGCTGCAAGAATCCATAGAGAGACATCAATCAGAAATCCAGAAGATTAACAATAAAATTTCAGAATTAGACAACTCGATGGAAAGTCATAGGAGCAGAACTGAGGCAGAAGAACTCAGAATTAGTGAGACTGAAGATAAAGCACTTGACATCAACTTATTTGAGGAGAAATCCGATAAAAGAATTTAAAAAAAAAATGAAGAAACTCTAAGAGTTATGTGGGACTCTATCAAGAGAAATAACCTACGAGTGACTGGAGTACCAGAACAGGAGGGGATAACAGGAAATACAGAGAAAATTGTTGAAGATTTGTTGACAGAAAACTTCCCTCATATCATGAAAGATGAGAAGATATCTATCCAAGATGCTCAATGAACCCCACATAAGGTAGATCCCAAAAGACAGTCACCAATACAAATTATAATCAAACTTGCCAAAACCAAAGATAAAAAGAGAATTTTAAGAGTAGCTAGGGATAAACGAAAAGTCATCAACCAAGGACAATTAATAAAAATAAGCTTGGAATACTCAGCAGACACCATGCAGGCAAGAAGGCAATGGGATGACATATATAAAGCCTTGAAGGAAAAAAAACTGCCAGCCAAGAATTATATATCCAGCAAAACTGTCTCTCAAATATGATGGCGAAATTAGGGCATTTCCAGATAAACAGAAGCTTAGAGAATTTGCAAAAACCAAACCAAAATTACAAGAAATACTAAAGGGAGTCCTCCTGTTAGAAAATCGATAATAACGCAAGACTAGAATACAGGACAGAGTAACCAGATATCGACTCAGATAGGGAAGTCACAAAAATAAATCAAAGCTAAAACACTGAAAATAGGGAAACAGAGGTATCAATATGTAAAAGACGACAACATTAAAACAAAAAAGAGGTACTAATAAATGCAGACATAGATTTATTATATGGAGAGCAAGTCAAGGCAATATAAAAAAAGAAAAGACTGGTTTAATCTTAGAAAAATAAGCGTAAATATTAAGGTAACCACAAAGGAAACTAACAATTCTACACACCAAAATAAAAAACAAGAAAAATATAAAGGCTCAGCAAATACAAAATCAACAACAATAAAAAAGATGAAAAAATACATAAAGAAAAACGACTTAGCACAGAAAATTAAATGGAACAAAGAAACTGTCAGCAACACACAAAAAAAGACATCAAAATGACAGCATTAAACACGTATCTATCAGTAATTATGCTGAATGTAAACGGACTAAATGCACCAATAAAGAGACAGAGAGTGGCACACTGCATTAAAAAAAACACGATCTGTCTAAATGCTGCCTACAAGAGACACACCTTAAAGACACAAACTAAAACTCAAAGGATGGAAAAAAAAAATAAAGCAAACAACATTCAAAAAAGAGCAGGAGTGGCAACACTAATCTCTGACAAAATAGACTTTAAAGTAAAATCCACCACAAAGGATAAAGAAGGACACTATATAACGATTAAAGGATCAGTACACCAGGAGGACATAACCATAATAATTATTTACACACCCAATGACAGGGCTCCAAAATACATAAAACAAACTCTAACAGCACTGGAAAGAGAGATAGACAGCTCCACAATAATAGTAGGAGACTTCAACATTCCACTATCAGTGAAGGACAGAACATCCAGAAAGAAGCTCAACAAAGACACGGAAGATCTAAATGCTACAATCAACCAACTTGATCTCATGGACATATACTGAACACTACACCCAACAGCAGCTAAGTGTACTTTCTTTTCCAATGCACATGGAACATTCTCCAGAATAGACCACATATTAGGCCATAAAGCAAGCCTTAACAGAATCCAAAGCATCAAAATATTACAAAGCATCCTTTCTGACCATAAAGCCATAAAAGTAGAAATCAGTAACAGAAAAAGCAAGGGAAAAAAAAAAATTAAACACACTGAAACTGAACAACACCTTGCTCAAAAACTACTGGGTTATAGAAGAAATTAAGGATGGAATAAAGAAATTCACAGAATAAAATGAGACGAAAACACATCCTACCAGAACCTTTGGGACACAGCAAAAGCAGTGCTCAGAGGTCAGTTTATACCAATAAATGCACACATCCAAAACAAAGAAAGGGCCAAAATCAAAACATTAACCCAACAACTGGAACAAATAGAAAGAGAACAGCAAAAGAAGCCCTCGGGCACCAGAAGAAAACAAATAATAAAAACTGGAGCAGAATTAAAGGAAATAGAAAATAGAAAAACAACTGAAAGTTAACACGACCAAAAGCTGGTTCTCTGAAAAGATCAACAAAATCAATAAACCACTGGCCAAGCTGACAAAAGAAAAACAGGAGAGGAAGCAAATAACCCATATAAGAAATGAGATGGGTGATATCACAACAGACCCAACTGAAATTAAAAGAATCATAACAGAATACTATAAAAAACTGTACTCTAACAAATTTGAAAACGTAGAGGAAATGGACAAATTTCTAGAAACTCACTACCTACCTAAACTAACACAATCAGAGGTAGAACAACTAAATAAACCCACAATAAAAGAAGAGATTGAAAAGGGAATTTAAAAACTCCCAACAAAAAAAAAGCCTGGCCCGGATGGTTTCACTGGAGAATTCTACCAAACTTTCAGAGAAGAGTTAACACCACTACTACTAATGGTATTTCAGAGCACAGAAAAGGATGGAATACTACCAAACTCATTCTATGAGGCCAACATAACCCTAATACCAAAACCAGATAAAGACACCACAAAAAAAGAAAATTATAGACCAATATCCCTCATGAACATTGATGCAAAAATCCTCAAAAAAATTCTAGCCAATAGAATTCAACAACATATCAAAAAAATAATTCACCATGACCAAGTGGGATTTATACGAGGTATGCAGGGATGATTCAACATTAGAAAAACAATCAATGTAATCCATCACATAAATAAAACAAAAGATAAGAACCATATGATCTCGTCAATTTATGCAGAAAAGGCATCAAAGTTCAACACCCATTCATGATACAAACTCTCAGCAAAATAGAAATAAAAGGGAAATTCTTCAACATAATTAAAAGCAATTATACAAAGCCAACAGCCAACATCATCCTAAATGGAGAGACTTTGAAAGCACTCCCCTTAAAACGGGAACCAGACAAGGATGCCCTTTATCACCACTCTTACTCAACATTGTGCTGGAGGTCCTAGCCAGAGCAATTAGGCTAGAAAAAGAAATAAAGGGCATCCAAATCGGTAAGGAAGAAGTCAAAGCATCTCTATTTACAGATGATATGATCTTATACACAGAAAATCCCAAAAAATCCACAAGAAAACTACTGGAACTAATAGAAGATTTCAGCAAAGTATCAGAATACAAGATACACATACAAAAATCAGTAGTATTCCTCTACATCAATAGAGAGAACCTCCAAGAGGAAATCACCAAATCAGTACCATTTACAACAGCGCCCAAGAAGATCAAATACTTTGGAATACATCTAACCAGAGACATAAAAGACCTATACAAAGAAAACTACAAAACGCTACTGCAAGAAACCAAAAGAGACCTGCATAAGTGGAAAAACATGTCTTGTTCATGGATAGGAAGACTCAACATTGTGAAAATGTCAATTCTACCCAAACTGATTTACAGATACAATGCAATCCCGATCCAAATTCCAACAGCATATTTTAATGACATGGAGAAACAAATCACCAACTTCATATGGAAAGGGAAGAGGCCACAGGCAAGTAAAGCATTACTGAAGAATAAGAACAAAGTGGGAGGCCTCACACTACCTGATTTTAGAACCTATTATACTGTCACGGTAGTCAAAACAGCCCGGTACTGGTACAACAACAGATACATAGACCAATGGAACAGAATTGAAAATCCAGACATAAATCCATCCACCTATGAGCAGCTGATATTTGACAAAGACCCAAAGTCCATTAACCGGGGAAAAGACAGTCTCTTTAACAAATCGTGCTGGCGTAATGGGATATTCATCTGCAAAAAACTGAAACAAGACCCATACCTCAAAACATGCACAAAAACTAACTCAAAATGGATCAGAGACCTAAATATAAAATCAAAAACAATAAGGATCTTGGAAGAAAAAATAGGGACAATGCTAGGAGCCCTAATACATGGCATAAACAGAATAAAAACCATAAGTAACAATGCACAAACACCAAAAGAGAAACTAGATAACTAGGAGCTCCTAAAAATCAAACACTTATGCTCATCAAAAGACTTCACCAAAAGAGTAAAAAGATAACCTACAGACTGGGAAAAAAATTTTGGCTACGACAAATCTGACCAGCGTCTAATCTCTAAAATCTACAAGATATGGCAAAACCTCAACAAAAGGACAAACAACCAAATTAAAAAATGGGCAAAGGATATGCACAGGCACTTTGCCAAAGAAGGCATTCAGGTGGCTAAAAGACACATGAGGAAACACTCATGATCATTAGCCATTAGAGAACTACAAATCAAAACTACAATGAGATGCACCCCAACCAGGCTTTCATTAATCCAAAAAACACAAAATAATAAATGCTGGAGAGGTTGTGGAGCAACTGGAACACTTATACACTGTTGGTGGGAATGTAAAATGGTACAACCAATACGGAAATCAATTTGGCGCTTCCTTAAAAAGCTAGAAATAAAAGTACCCTACGATCCAGCAATCCCGCTCCTTGGAATATATCCTAGAGAATTAAGAGCCATCACACGAATAGATGTATGCACACCCATGTTCACTGCATCATTGTTCATGATAGCTAAAAGATGGAAACAAACTAGGTGCCCATCAGCGGATGAATGGATAAACAAATTATGGTATATTCACACAATGGAATACAATGCAACGATAAAGAACAATGATGAATCCGTGAAACATAACATGGAGGAATCTGGAAGGTATTATGCTGAGTGAACTTAGTTGCAAAAGAACAAATATTGTATAAGACCACTATTATAAAAACTCAAGAAAAGGTTTAAACACAGAAGACAACATTATTTGATGGTTATGAGGTTGGGGAGGGAGGGAGAGAGGTATTCACTAACTAGAAAGTAGACAAGAATTATCTTAGGTGAAGGGAAGGACAGCACACACTACAGGGGAAGTCAGCACAACTGGACTAAACCAAAGCCAAGAAACCTCCTGAATACAACCAATCATGTCAAGGAACAGAGTAGCAGGGGCGGGGGTCTGGGGACTATGCTTTCAGGGGACATTAGGTCAACTGGCATAACAAAGTTTTTTAAGAAAATGTTCTGCATCTCACTTTGATGAGTGGCATCTGGGGTCTTAAAACCTAACGAGCAGCCATCTAAGACACATCGATTGGTCCCAACCCACCTGGAGTAAAGGAGAATGAAGAACACCACGGACACAAGGCAAATATTAGCCCAAGAGACAGAAAGGGCCACATAAACCAGAGACTTCATCAGCCTAAGACCAGAAGAACTAGATGGTGCCTGGCTACCACAATGACCGCCCTGACAGGGAACCCAACAGACAGTCCCTGATGGAGCAGGAGAAAAGTTGGGTGCAGAACTCAAATTCTAATAAAAAGACCAGACTTAACGGTTTGAGACTGGAGGGACCATGGAAGACGTGGTCCCTGGACTCTCTGTTAGCCCAAAACTAAAACCACTCCCAAGGCCAACTCTTCAGACAAAGATTAGACTGGACTATGGGACAGAAAATGACACTCGTGAAGAGTGTGCTTCTTAGCTCAAGTAGATACATGAGATTAAATGAGCAGCTCTCGTCCAGAGGCGAGATGAGAAGGCAGAGAGGGTCAGGAGATGGTTGAATGGACACCGGAAATCCGGGGTGGAAAGGAAGAGTGTGCTGTCACAGTACAGGAAGAGCAAGTAGGGTCACAAAACAATGTATGTATTAATTTTTGTATTAAAGACTAACTTGAATTGCAAACTTTCACTTAAAGCACAATAAAAAAAAATTAAAAAGCCTATGATTGCCTAAAAGAAAAAAGTTAATGAATGATATTAGCCACTGTAGGAATCTTGTCTGCTAAAATGAATAAATACTAGTGCCTCTTTCTGTATATATTTTTTCAAAGTAGACACTGTTCTTCAGGCAAAACATGTACACTTTGGCTCTATAAGCTTTTCCCAGTATAAGATCCTTTTTATATATACCCTCTCTAAAGCAACCAGTTCAAGCTTGGGGATGCAAGAAGATACTCAATTGCCCAAATATTTATCTATATTGGAGTCATTCATTTATTCATTCAATAAAAATGTCTACAGCACCAGGAATGTAGCTGCAAGCAAAACAATTATGGTCCCTTGCTTCATGGAGCTTCCAATTTATAAGTGAGATATGGAACAGGTGCCAACCAACAGATCAATTATATACAGACCCTGGGCAAGTAGTGAATGTTTACAAGAGCACATAACAGAGGAATCTAGTTGAGACTGGAGAACCAGCAAAAACCTTTGTAAAAGAAGTGGCATTTAAGCTGGTATCTGCAGTTTGAATGCAATTACCCAGGTGATTGTCAGTGGAAGAGTTTAAGGTGTAGGTAGGTGTAGGTGTGTGTGTACTGGGTGAAGAAGTATTCAAGCAGAGAAACAACCTGTGTAAATATCCTAAGGTGTAACCCTATAGCACTCAAGGTACAGAGAACTGAAGCATAATAAAAATAGAGTGGGAGAGAAACTGGAGCTAGGCTGGAGTCATGGATTATGCAAAGCCGTACAGGTAATGGTAAATCTTTCAATTAAGTCCTCAATGTAATGGGAAGTCTGATTAGATTTGTGCTTTAAAATAATCACCAAGGGAAAAAAAATGATCCCCATGCCTGCTCTGGAGTACAGATTTTAGAACACAAGAATGGACATTAAAAATATGAATATAAGGAGGCCAGTTAATAAACTAACCTGAGCTAGAGCAGGGGCAGTGAAGATGGAGACAAATTAACAGATGAAGAATATTTAGGAGATAGGCTCAATAGGGTTTGCTGACTGATTAGCTGAAGGGAGGAAGGTAGAGCAGGTGGCAAGGACAACACCCACAGCTCCCCCTCATTGGCCAGTGGGACCATTTATTGGTTGTTAAAAACAATAAGGAGGACCTTTTTTATTCTGGAGGGTGTGGTGGGAAATCAAGAGTCCAGTTTTTTTGTTGCTGTTGTTAGGTGCCTGTCGAGTCAGTTCCAACTCATAGTGACCCCATGCACAACAGAACAAAATACTGTGCCATCCTCACAATTGTTGCTATGTTTGAGCCCATTATTGCAGCCAGTATATCAATCCATCTCGTTAACAGTCTTCTCTTTTTTGCTGACCCTCTACTTTACCAAACATGATGTCCTTCTCCAGGGACTGGTACCTCCTGATAACACATCCGAAGTATGTGAGATAAAGTCTCGCCATCCTTGCTTCTAAGGAGCATTCTGGATGTACTTCTTCCAAGACAGATTTCTTCATTCTTCTGGCAGTCCACAGTATATTCAGTATTCTTCGCCAACACCATAATTCAAAGGCATCAATTCTTCTTTGGTCTTCCTTATTCATTGTTCAGCTTTCAAGTGCATACGATGCAATTGAAAACACCATGGCTTGAGTCAGGCACACCTTAGTCTTTAAGGTGACATCTTTGCTTTTTAACACTTTAAAGAGGTCTTTTGCAGCAGATCTGCTTGATGCAATGGGGCATTTGATTTCTTGACTGCTGTTTCCATGAGTGTTGATAATGGATCCAAGTAAAATGAAATCCTTGAAACTTTAGTATTTTCTCCATTTATCATGATATTGCTTATTGGTCCAGTTGTGAGGATTTTTGCTTTCTTTATATGTTAAAGTGTCTTAGACATACTTAAACTGAGATACCTTTGATAAATCCATATAAAGACATCAAAATAACTAGCTGATATTTTTAGGAGTGAGTTCTGGGGAGTCTTAGCATATAGATGGTGTTTAAAGCAACTGGATTAGATGAGATTACCCTGTGAATGAGGAAAGTGAGAAGAGAGTCAGAATTTTTAATTAAATGGCAAAATACACTTTTTTCTACTTTTAAGAATATAAAAATATTCCAGTGACCTATATATTAAAGTGTCAAACATTTATGGTTATAATATTTAAGCATAAATTTTAAATGCGATTATAAGATAACAAATTATTAAAGAGCTATATAGACTTTATAATGTATTACTGATAAGCCCATTCCAAAAGTCTTGGGGCAGAAAGGGAAGTAAGTTGGATCACCATACTTTCATCTGCCTTTGTCCTACCTTTCTCTATGCTGCTGGATCCATGACAGGCTTCACATATAGTCTAAGTCTTTATATGCAGAAAGCACAAGGGCCACAGTAGGACTTGGATTTACCAGGGATACCTATATCTTTTCAACCTCCATATCTGCTCCCATGCTGTTCTCTGAAGCCAAAGTTTTCCAAGTCTCAACACATGCTATCATTTATCTTTGAACATCAGAATGTGCTGAAATACAAATTTTTCCATTTGGATTTTTCAAATGAAAGAAAAAGCCTGCAAGATAAACCTCTTCTTTAAAACAAAGAAATTCTTCACTCTGCTATTCACTGTTCATAGCATCTAGTTTTTCTAATGTATTCAGTTGCTAGTGAAACCTGGAGAGGTGTGAGTCAAAAATGTGAGTAAAGAAACACGGTTTTCACTGTTTTAGAGATAATAAATCCGAAAGCCTGGAACAGTCCAAACCAAACCAAACCCATTGCTGTCGAGTTGATTCCGACTCATAGTGACCCAACAGGACAGGATAGAACTGCCCAGGAGGGTTTCCAAGGTTGTAATCTTATGGAAACCGACTGCCACATCTTTCTCCCATGGAGCGGCTAGTGGGTTCGGACCACTGACCTTTCGGTTAGCAACCAAGCACTTAACTACTGCGCCACCACTGCTCCTTCTTGGAACAGCAGTGGTCATGAGAATTGCTGATTTAAAACAGTGTAGGTTGAAATTGCTATTTTGACCCTGAAACTGTTTAATGACCAGAGATTAATACTTGTTTCGGGAGGAAACAAGGCATAGGTTTTTATAAACAGCTTCTTTGGGAATTAATAACAACCAGGGCAGACTCTCATCTGCTAAAATTGACTGAGGTTTATAATCAGGCCTGGAGGAATTAGATGACTTGCAAAGTCATCAGGGCCCTTATTAAGGTTATTAACTTAATCTCAGTGACCCTATCCTTCAGTGGAATAACTAAGAGCCAAGATGCAGTAAACTTCTGGGTTGACTGCCAAGAACGCTCAACAGAGGGTTTTTTCAGGTATAAGATATCCCACCAATTCATTATACAAAGCCTGCATATGAAACAATTCAAGGTCATGTGATTTATCAAAAGATGTTTCTTGCAAGATATGTGCATTTTAAGCAGTAATTTTTAAAGGTGAAAGCCTTCTGGCAGGATTACTTAGACTGCTGTCAGTTTACTTACTTACTTTACCCATCACATCTACACAATAACAGAAAACTCCTCATTAAGAAAACACAAAAATATTATTTGAGCCTAAATGTTACTTGAGTCTGAAAGTTACCTTTTTTTCTCTTCTTGAGTTCACTTACCAAGCCTTAACTAACCTTGGCAGGTCTTCTTAACTGTTTGGAGATCAAGGGTTCCTTTGAAAATCTTATAGAATCTCTAGACACTAGAAAAATGCACAGCGTATAATTAATTTTGGGAGTACCTGAACCTTTTACACCCATCCATTGGCTCTCTAGAACCACAGCGTAAGGTGTAAAAGACAGAGTCCCTTATCCGTATGGGGGGGTGGGGGGAAAGATTCACCACTTTTTCCCCCCTCCCCCACGGGCTAACTGACTAACCTGACTCTCTCTCATTCTTGTCACAACGAGTTATACTCTCTCATCTTTTCTCTTGAGCCTCCAAAGTCTGCACCTCCTACATCTTTACAGCCTACATTTGCCAAGCTTTACTGATTCACAAAATTTCTTCCCTCCTTGAAATACTATGGTACAGAAACAATTTTAAAATACACATCCTTTTGACTCTTCTGATTCACAAACTTGTATCAGTTGGATGGTAGTGAAAGTTTAGATTATGAAAAAGTTAATTCTTCTTATCTTAGTGATACTTGCTATGAAAAAAATCATCATAAGAGTTTTATCAGACTTTATAACTTCCAGCTGATCCCACACTTTCTTTTAAGATGTGGATGTGTTCTAGCTTGAGGCTGGCTATTTCTACCAGCTTCCAACTGGTCAATTAGTCACCTAGAGCCCAGCTAGCATTTGGGTCCACATGAACTGCTATTGGCACAGCTAAGCAGGTGGTCTAAATTTCAGTAGAACAAGTGAATTAAAAATACATGGGTTATAAGTATTTATTTTAGCAACCAAACACATGAAAAGATGCTCAACGTCATTAACCATCAGAGAGATGCAAATCAAAACCACAACGAGATACCATTTTACTCTCACTGGGATGGCTAAGATAAAAATAAATAAATAATAACAAATGTTGGCAAGGATGTTGGGAAATTGGAACCCTTTTCCACTGCTGGTAGGAACACAAAATGGTACAGCTGTTATGAAAAACAGTGTAGTAGTTCCTCAAAAAACTAAAAATAGAACAACCATATGACCCAAAAGACTTCAAAGCAGAAGTGGACCAACATGGTGCCCTAGACAGACGCACCATGCCATCCCTCTGCATCAAAGACCCAAAAAACTACGTAAAACAGATACAATCATCACTCCTGGAAATCTGAGCATCAAATGAAGGGATAAAGAACTACATCAAACACCAAATGGAAGAAGAAACTGACAGAAAAAAGAGAATGAGGAGAGACATGGAGTGGAGGTCCCCTGCCAAATAACATGGCACAGTGTCGCCATCTTGATATACAGCCAGCAACGACCCTGGACAGCAAGTACGGGAAAGCAACTTCACAGAGCTCCCAGCAGGAGATAGAGCAATCTGGTAAGCAGAGAAACACACTTTCGCACACCTCACTCTTCTCGTGAGTAGAAGCAAGAACCCCTCCAAAGCGGCAGCCTCCACCACCAGGGTCCACAATACAAGCCATACTCCACCCCCTAGCCCACCCTGCCCCTCTTGTTATGTAGCCTTTTCTTTCTTTCTTTCTTTCTTTTCTTTCTCCCTCCTACTAACCCCCATACACCACCTCCTCCACTTCCTGCTGGCTCCTGCCATGCTGTCATGTTTTTTCTTTTGTTTTCCTTCTTTCCTTTCTCATCCACCTAGCCCCACATGCCACCTCTACTCCTCACCGTTACCCAGGTCAGCCATGCCCACATTCCCTGGCCCCCACTGCGCCACCCTTTCTCTCTTCCTTTTCTTTCTCCCTCCCACCTAGCCGTGTATGCCATCTCCCACTCCTTCCCACTGGCCCCTACCAGGCCACCACAGACAGCCACCAGCCCACAACTGCCTTGGGTCTGCCCCTTCCTGCTGACCCAAACCATGCAGCCATTTTTTTTCTTTTCTTTCTATTCCTTCTTTTCTTTCCCCCTCCCATTTAGCCCCGTACACCACCTCCCTGCCCTTCCCACTGGCCCCTGGGTCTGCCCAGCCCCTACTCACCAGCCTCCACCATGTTGCCATTTTTCGTCTTCTCCTTCTTCCTTTTCTTTCCCCTTCCTGCCTAGCCCCATATGCTACCTCCCCCACTTCCTGCCAGCCCCCACCATGCTGCCGTGGCTAGAATGCCTCCGGCGCTCAGGCCCGCCACTGCTCTGGGCCCACACCACCCCTCCCCTCCTGTCACTTAACCAGCTGCTGAATGGTGGGAAGCAAGCTGGCACCACTCCCCACCTGACACCCCCACCCACACTGCTTGACCAACATCAGGAAGCTGACAGTGCCCCCTCAGTCCACCGTCAGTCACCTCACCAAACCAGTGTACAGAAAAGTGGGTTCACCCTAACTGCTGTTGCCCTGACCACTAAGACAAGGTGGTGAGAGCTATTGTGTCCACAGACAAGCAAGCAGCAAAGCAACACCCAGCACACCTGCCTTGACACAGCAAAACAAAATAGCAGGATGAAACAAACATACAATCAATAAATAAAGAAAACAACACCTTAATGTCTCAGAGACAGCAGACAATATCAAAACATATAAAAAGGCAGGACAAGATGACTCCAGCAAGTAACAAAAATAAAGAATCAGATAACCTTGTGAAAAAGAAAAGGCAGTCGAACCACCTGACCTGGAATTCAAAAGACTAATATGTACAGCTCTCCAAGAGACTAGGAAACAGATAAAGGAAAACACAGACAAAATCATGGAAAACACAGACAGAACCAACCAAAACATAGCCAAAATTAAGAAACATACAGACAAAGCAACAGAAGAATTCAGGAAAATAACACAAGAACAAAATGTCAAAATAAATAAAAAATTAACAAGCATACAAAAACAGCAACTAGAAACCAGAAGGTTTTAGGAGCAAATCCGAAAGAATGGAAGACAGAATCAGTGAGACTAAAGAAAAAAAATCCATGGATGCCACTTTGTTGGAGGAAAAATCAGAGAAAAGAATTTAAAAAATGAAGAAAACCTGAGAACTATGTGTGACACAATCAAGAGTAAAAATCGAGCGTGATCAAAGTGCCAGAACAAGGAGAGAAATGGAAAATACAGAGAAGATTGTTGATTTGCTGGCAGAAAAACTTCCCAAATATCATGAAAGACGAAAAATTGACCATCTAAGAAGCTCAGTAAGTCCCACATAGGACACACTCTCAATAATAAAACAAAGCTAAAAGACTTAAAACAAGAAAACAATGACGTCAATCCATAAATGACTACACTGTCAAAACAACAAAAAAAGGAATAAACAGTGTAGGTATAGAACTTACAAATGGAGAGGAAGACAAGGTGATAGCAAATAATAAAGGACTCGTTCCAACTTAGGGAGGTAAAGGTAAATTTCAAGGTAACCACAAAGAAAGTTAACAAACCTGCTCATCAAAATAGAAGAAGAAAAACATAAACTCAGTAAACACAAAATCTATAAAAAACAAAACAAACAAAAGGAACTCAGGACAGGAAAGTAGGAGGAACAAAGAAAATGTCAGTACCAAAAAAAAAGACAACAATATGACAGCAATAACTCACACCTATTGATAATCATACTGAATGTAAATGACTTAAATGCACCTGCAGACAGAGAGTGGCAGAATGGATTAAAAAAAAACACAAGCCATCAATATGCTGTCTTGTTACAAGAGACACACCTTAGACACAAAGACATAAATATATTAAAATCAAAGAATGAGAAAAATATGTATCAAGCAAACAGTAACCAAAAAAGAGCAAGAGTGTCAATACTAATCTCAGATAAAACAGACTTTAAGGCAAAATCCACCATAAAAGACAAGGATAGACATTATATAATGATTAAAGAGACAATCCACCATGATGACATAACCTTTATAAATATATATACACCCAATGAGAGGGTTCCAAAATACATAAAATAAACTCTAACAGCACTAAAAAGAGAAATAGACAGTTCTAAAATAATAGTAGGAGACTTCAACACACCACTCTTGGTAAGGGACAGAACATCTAGAAAGAAACTCAGCAAAGATACAGAAGATCTAAATGCCATAATCAACCAACTTGATCTCACAGACGCATACAGAACACTCCACCCGACAGCAGCAAAGGACACATTCTTTTCCAACGCACATAAAACAATCTCCATAACAGACCACATTTTAGGCAACAAAGCAACCCTCAATAAAATCCAAAACATTGAAATAATAAAAAGCATTCTCTCTGATCACAATGCCATGAAAGCAGAAATCAGTAACAGGAAGAGCAAGGAAAAAAAAATCAGATACATGGAAAATGAATAACACCCTGCTTAAAAACAACTGGGTATTAGAAGAAATCAAAGAGGGAATTAAAAAATTCCTAGAATCAAGTGAGAATGAAAAACACTTCATACCAAAACTTTGGGGTACAGCAAAGGCAGGGCTCAGAGGTCAGTTTATACCAATAAACACATAAAAAAAGAACAGGCCAAATTCAAAACATTAGCACTACAACTCAAACAAATAGAAAGAGAACAGCAAAAGAAGCCCACAGGCATCACAAGAAAAAAAAACAATAAAGATTAGAGCAGAAATAAATGAAACAGAGGACAAAAAAAAATTTTAAAAAATCAACAAGACCAAAAGTTGGTTCTTTGAAAAGATAAAACAAAATTGACAAATCACTGGCTAAACTGACAAAAGAAAAACAGGAAAGGAAGCAAACAACTGAAATAAGAATTGAGATGGGGGACATTACAACAGACCCAACTGATATAAAAAGATTCATAAGAGAAAACTATGAAAAATTGTACTCCAACAAATTTGAGAACCTGGAATGGATAAATTTCTAGAAACACACTACCTACTTAAACTAACACAAACTAAGACAGAAAATCTGAACAAGAGAAGATACTGAAGAGGTAATTTAAAAAAAAAACAAAAAAAAAACCTCCGAACAAAAAAAAAGCCCTGGCCCAGATAGCGTCACTGGAAAATTCTACCAAACATACAGAGAAGAGCTCACACCAGTACTACTCAAACTATTATCAGAGCATAGAAAAGGAAGAATACTCCCAAACTCATTCTATGAAGCCACCATAACCCTGATACCAAAGCCAGGCAGAGATACCACAAAAAAGAAAATTACAGACCAATATCTCTCATGAATACAGATGCAGAAATTCTCAAAAAAAATGCTAGGCAACAAAATTCAGCATCATACCAAAAAATAATACATTATGACCAAGTGGGACTCATATCGGGTATTCAAGGATGGTTCCACATTAAAAAATCAATAAAAATAATCCACCACACAAATAGAAGAAAAGAATCACATGATTATCTCAATCAGTGCAGAAAAGGCATTTGAGAAAATCCAAAACCCATTCCTGATAAAAACTCTCAATAAAATAGGAATAGAAGGGAAATTCCTCAACATAATACAAGGCATCTACACAAAAACAACAGCCAATACTATTATCAATGGAGAGGCTGAAAGAATTCTCCCTGAGAATGGAAACAAGACAAAGATGTCCTTTATCATCACTCCTATTTAACATTGTCCTGGACGTACTAGCAAGAGCTATAAGAAAAAGAAATAAAGGGCATCTAAACTAGAAAGAAAGAAGTAAAACTACCCCTTTTCACTGATGATATAATAGTACACATAGAGAAGATTCCAAAAGAAAACTACTGGAACTAATAGAAAGATTTGGCAGAGTAGCAGGATACAAGATCAACATACAAAAATCAGCCGGATTCCTATACACCAGCAAAGAGAACTTCAAAAAGGAAATCAGGAAAACAAAACCATTTATAATAGCCCCTAAAAAAGACAAAATACTTAGGAATAAATCTAACCAGGATGTAAAGTGTCTACACAAACAAAACTACAAAACACTACTGCAACAAACCAAAAGAGACTTATATAAATGGAAAAACATACCATCTTCAAGAACAGGAAGACTTACCATTGTGAAAATGTCAATTCTACCCAAAGCGATCTACAGATATAATGCAATCCTGATCCAAATACCAAGAGCATTCTTTAACAAGATGGAAAACTACTCGCCAACTTAATATGAAAAGGAAAGATGGTCCCTGATAAGCAAAGCATTATTGAAGAAAAAGAACAAAGCAGAAGACCTCACACTACCTGATCTCAGAACCTATTATACAGCCATGGTACTGATACAACAACAGACACATAGACCAATAGAAAAGAATTGAGAACCCAGACATAAATCCATCCACCTATGGTCAGATGATCTTTGACAAAGGCCCAAAGTCCATTAAATGGGGGGAGAAAAAACAGTCTTTAACAAATGGTGCTGGCAAAACTGGATGTCCATCTGTAAAAAAATGAAACAGGACCCATACCTCACACCATACACAAAAACTAACTCAAAATCTATCAAAGACCTAAATATAAAACTTAAAACGATAAAGATCATGGAAGAAAAAATAGGGATTACACTAACAGCCCTAATACATGGCATAAATACAATACAAACCATAACGAACAATGTACAAACACCAGAAGATAAACTAGACAACTGGAGCTCTTAAAAATTAAATGGTTATGCTCATCAACAGACTTCACCAAAAGAATAAAAAGAGAACCTACAGGCTGGGAAAAAAAAATTGCCTATGACATACCCAACAAGGGTCTAAACTCTAAAATCTATAACAACAACAACAAAAAGCCAAATAATCCAATTAAAAAATGGGTAAAGGAAAGGAACAGATACTTCACCAAAGTAGACATTCAGGTGGCTAACAGACACATGAGGAAATGCTTGTGATCATTAGGCATTATAGAAATGCAAATCAAAACTACAACGAGATACCATCTGTCTTAGTTATCTAGTGCTGTTGTAACAGAAATAGCACAAGTGGATGGTTTTAACAAAAGAGGGTTTATTCCTTACAATAAGTAGGCTAAAACTCTAAAGTCAGGGCATCAGCTCCAGAGGAAGGCTTTCTCTCTCCATCGGCCTTCTCATCAATGTTCCCCGGGACTAGGAGCTTCTCTGCACAGGGGCCCCAGGTCCAAAGGACGCACTCTGCGCCTGGGACTGCTTTCTTGGTAGTATGAGGTCTCCCTGTCTCTCTTCTCACTTCTTTTATATCTCAAGAGATTGCCTCAGGACACAACCCAATCTTGTAGACTGAGTCCTGCCTTACTAACACAACTGCCACCCATCCTCCCTCATTAACATCATAGAGGGAGGATTTACAATATATGGGAAAATCACACAATACCAGGAATCATGGACCAGCCAAACTGATACGCACATTTTTGGGGGGACATAATTCAATCCATGACACCATCTCGCCCCAACATTACTGGTGCTAATCAAAAAACAGAAAATAACAAATGCTGCAGAGGCTGCAGGGAGCTTGGAACTATTTTGCATTGCTACTGGGAATGTAAAATGGTAGAACCATTTCAGAAAATGATATGGCACCTTCTTAAAAAGCTAGAAATAGAAATACCATACAACCCAGCCATCCCACTACTAGGAATGTATCTTAAGAAAAATAAGAGCTATCACATGAACAGACATATGCAGCACTATTCACAACAGCAAAAAGATGGAAACAGCCTAAGTGTCCATCAACAGATGAATAAACAAATTATGGTACATACACACAATGGAACACTACACAACAATAAACAACAATGAAGAGTCCACAAAACATCTCAAACAAGGAAGACGAATTTGGAGGGCATTACGCTGAGTGAAATAAGTCAATCACAAAAGGCCAAAAATTGTATGAGACCAATATTATAAAAACTCTAAAAAAGGTTTATACACAGAAAAAAACAATCTTTGATTGTTACAAGGGAGGGGAGGGGTGGGGAGAGAAATCAGTAACTAGATAGTAAACAAGTGTTAACTTTGATGAAAGGAAAGACAACACACATTAGGGGAGTCAGCACAATCCGACCAAGGCAAAGTCATAGAAGCTTCCTAGACACATCCAAATACCCTGAGGGACTGAGTTGCTGGGACTGGGTATCACAGTCTCAGGGGACATCTAGATCAATTGGCATAATACAGCTCATAAAGAAAATGCTTTACAATCTTCTTTGGTGAGTAGCATCTGGGGTCTTAAAACTTTCAAGCAGCCATCTAAGTTACATCTATTGCTCATATCCCGTCAGGAGCAAAGAAAAATGAAAAAACCAAAAACACAAGGAAAATACCAGCCCAAAGGACTAATGGACCACATAAACCACAGCCTCCACCAGCCTGAACCCAGAAGAACTAGACAGTGCCCAGCTGTCACCACTGACTACTCTGACAGTGATCAAAATAGAAGGTCCTAGACAGAACAGGAGAAAAAGGTAGAACAAAATTCAAATTAACAAAGATCAGACCTACTAGTCTGACAGAGACTGGAGAAAACCCCAACATTATGGACCCCAGATGCCCTACTAACTCAGAACTCACGCTACTCCCAAAATCCATTTTTCAGCCAAAGATTAGGCAGGCCTATGAAACAATAACTCACATGAGGAACATTCTTCTTAGTTCAATCAAGTATGCAATACCAAACGGGCAACACCTGCCCAAAAGCAAAGACGAGAAGGTAGGAAGGGACAAGAAAACTGGACGAATGGACACGGAGAACCCGAGGTGGAAATGGAAAAGTGGAGAGTGCTGACATATTGCAGGGAAAGCAACCAATGTCACAAAACAATTTTTATATAAATTTTTGAATGAGAATCTAATTTGCGCTGTAAATTCTCACCTAAAGCATGGTAAAAAAAATTTTCCTTTTTTTTTTTTAATTGTGCTCTAGGTAAAAGTTTATAGCTCAAGTTAATTTCTCATATAAAAATTTATACACATATTGTTTTGTGACATTAGTTGCAATCCCCACAATGTGACAGCACACTTCCCCTTTCTACCCCGGGTTCCCTTATCCATTCAACCAGTTCCTGTCCCTTCCTGCCTTCTCATCCTGCCTCTGGACAGGAGCCACCCGTTTAGTCTCATTTACCTAACTGAACTAAGAAGCACACTCCTTACATGTATTATTTTTGTTTTATAGTACTATCTAATCTTTGAAGAGTGGCTTTGGAAATGGTTTCAGTTCTGGGTTAACAGAGCTTGCAGGAGCCATAGCTTCAGGAGTTCCTCCAGTCCCTGTCAGACCATTAAGTCTGGTCTTTTGGTGTGAATTTGAGTTCTGCTCCACATCTCTCTCCTGCTCCATCCGGGACTCTCTGTTGTGTTACCTGTCAGGGAAGTCCTTGGTGGCAGCTGGGCACCATCTAGTTCTTCGGGTCTCATGCTGGTGGAGTCTCTGGTTTATGTGGTCCTTTAGTCTCTTGGGCTAATATTTTCCCTATGTCTTTGGTGTTCTTCATTCTCCTTTGCTCCAAGTGGGATGGGACCAATTGATGCATCTTAGATGGTCACTCGCAAGCTTTTAAGACTCCAGGCACCACTCACCAAAGTGGGATGCAGAACATTTTCTTAATAAACTTTGTTATGCCAATTGATATAGATGTCCCCTGAAACTGTGGTCCCCAGACCTCAGCTCCAGCTACTCTGTCCCTCAAAGTGTTTGGGTGTGTCCAAGAAACTTCTTAGCTTTTGCTTGGGTCCTGTTGTGCTGACTTCCCCTGTATTGTGTGTTGTCCTTCCCCCTTCACTGAAGTTGATCCTTGTCTACTACCTAGTTAGAAAAGCACAGTACAATTTTTTTTTTAATTACAAAAAAAAAAAAAAAAAACAGCTTGAAAGCAAGGACTCAAACAGAGATTTGTACATCAATGTTCACTGCAGCACTATTCACAATCGTGAAAAGGTAGAAACAGCGTAAATGCCCATCAACACATGAATGGATAAACAAAATGTGGTACACACATACAATGGAATACTACTCAGCTAACAGAAGAAATGAAGTCTTGATGCATGCTACAAAAAGGATGGAGCTTAAAGACATTATGTTGAGTGAAACAGTCAGTCAAAAAGGACAAATACTGTATGACATCACTTATATAAAAAGACAAGAAAGGGCAAATCCACAGAGATCAAAGTTTATTAGTGGTTACCAGGGTTGGGAGGGAGGGGGAAAAGGAGGGTTAACAGCAATGGAAAAATTGCATTGATTAAGGGTAGGACTGCACTGCCAATTATTGTAATTGCTGTCAACAAACTGTACACCTGATAAAAAGTTAAACTGGCAAAAGTTGTGTGATGGATGTATTTACAACAACGACCAAAAAAAAAAAAGAGTAGCTGCTGAGGCTGCTTATGTACAACCAAACACCTCATGGGATTTGGTTCCTTGGTTTGGAGGTTTAGGGTCATGGTTGCACAGGACATTCCTGTTAATTGCCTAATAGCATGTTTAGGGCTTCTGGTCTACCGCCTAGTTCGCTGAGTTGTGCCTAGGGTCTTAAAAGCTTGCAAGCGGCCATTTGAGGGCAACAATTGGTCTCTATTTGCCTGGAGCAACAGAGAAAGAAAGAAGAGTGAGGAATAGGAGGAGGATATGGAATGTGTTGGTAACTGCCTCCATGAACAACTGCGTCCTTTGCCATGAGACCAGAAGAACTGGATAGTGCCCGGCTACAATTACTGAACATTTTGATTAAAGATTCTATAGAAGAATCCTGATCAAAATGGGGAAAATCCAGAATAGAATTTCAAATTCTCATGGAGTCCAGACTTTCTGGTGCCAAGGGGGCTGGATGAAGCCCTGAAACTACTGCCCTGAGATAATCTTTAAAACTAAAACAAAAAATATCCCTGAAGTCTTCTTAAAACCAAACAATAGTATAGCTTAACTAGTAAAAAATGTCTGCCTTGAGCGTTATGCTCTTCTAGGAACTATCGATATGGGATCCTTGTATCAACAGCAACTTGAAAGATTAGATAGGAACCTTAGGGGGCCGTGAATTTACATTATCGGGGAAGAACAACTCAGAAAAGGAGGGTGAGAACGGTTGCACAACTCAAAGAACGTAATGAATGTCACTGACTTGTACAGGTAGAAACAGTTGAATTGATGTATGTTTTGCTGAGTATACTCTCAATGACAACAAAACAAAATTTTTTCAAAAATTTATTTACTGAACAGGAACAAAACTGAACTATAATACAACAATTGATAATACCGGTATAAACCTACTTGAGGAAAAAAAGCACATTAAAAAGAAGTTAGTATCTCACTCACATATAAATGAAATTAATTTTAAATCTCAATTTCCATGCAAGACATAGAACCTTATTATGGACAGTTCAACATGAATTCTTAACTGAAGGTTTCAGAGAGGTGAAATACATTACTGAGATATTTTACACTCTTGGTTCACTAGGTTACTGAGATGCATTTGACACATTAGTCATGATGAAAAGTGATTACCATTTCCTTGACACCCACTGCCCTGTGTGAAATTATACTCAGGACTACTCATTTCAGGTCCAAGTGAACTAGCCTTTATACTCACACACATCATCAGTAAGTATTTAAGAATACCGCCTGGTCATTATGGCATAAACAGTCACCAAAGAAAAAGAATGTAAAAGGAACAGAATTTGATACGTCTTGAACATGTGGATTGTGCTTACACAAAGAAGCATTTCCAAACAGAATCTTCAAAGCAAACAGAAGCTGTTTTCTTAAGTTTACGATATATCTCATTACTACATTAAGCTTTTCATAGTTTTAGGATTTTTCAGGTAAATATTCCAAAGCACACTTTTTACCAATAAACCCATTGCTGTGGAGTTGAATTCCAACTCATAGCAACCTTAAAGGACAGAGCAGAACTTCTCCATAGGGTTTCCAAGGAGTGGCTGGTGGATTCGAACTGCCAACCTTTTGGTTAGCAGCCATAGCTCTCAACTACTGCACCACCAGGGCCCCCTTTTACCAATAGCAGATGGAAAATATTATATCCATTTCCTAGCTAAGGCAATTTGAAATTGACAAAAGGAAATTAAGAAAGGTTACACTAAGCCAATGAATGAATGACAGCAATACTGCTGCTAACCTAGTCAGACAGAGAACATTTAAAGAGAATCAAGTTCAATATTTACCTACTTGGAGGAAAGCGGTTTGCTCCAGAAAAATATTTAGTACTGTTTATTTAGTTTCTGTTCAGTCACGTTAAGAACATTGTAAAACCACCACTAAAATAAACTGGACTCAAATTCAACACAATGGCATGTGTTTTTCAACCTATAATTAACACCAAGAAATAGTTCCTTTTGGTTATTAAAATCCTGGGAAGAAATTATAATTACCCCTTCTGGGAACATGGTCTTTAAAGCATGAGTACTTCTGGATAGTCAATTTCTACTCCTCCTATTGATTTTCTAATTTCTTGAAAAGAAACAAGTAAATAAATAAATACTTTAATGGATAGGGGATTTTCATCAGGTTGACTTAAATTAGAAGTTTAAATCAAGTTATTTGACTCTATAAAAAAGTTTATAATACATTATATCAAATTTCATTTTTTTAACTCATTTTATTAAATAAGGTAGGTTCCTTCCACATATAATATGAAGAAAAAAAATTTAATTTTTTCAAAAGTATATCACTTGGCCCAGCAATTCCACTCCTAGGCATTTACTCAAGAGAAATGAAAACATGGCAACACAGACATTTGCACAAGAATGTTCATAGCAGCTTCATTCACGACAGCCAAAACTGGAAACAACCCAAATGTCCATCAACAGGAGAAGGGAAAAACCAAACTGTGATGATTCATACAACAGAATACTACCCAGTAACAAAAAGGAATAAAATTCTGAACAAATCATATGGATGAAACCTATGGAAATTACACTAAAGAAGCTGGACACAAAAGAGTACTATGCTATGCTATATGATTCCATTTTATTAAGTTCTAGAAACCCTGGTGGCACAATGGTTGAGCACTGGGCTGCTAACCAAAAGGTCGCCAGTTGAATCTGCCAGGTGCTCCTTGAAAACTCTATGAGGCAGTTCTACTCTGTCCTATAGGGTCACTATGAGTTGGACTCGATTCAACGGCAATGGGTTTGGTTTTTTTTTGTTGTTGTTTAGAAACACAAAATTAATCTATGATGGAAAAAATCAGAGCAATAGTTGTCTCTGCATAAGCAGTAGGGACTGCTTGTGAAGGAGGCATAAGTGAATTTACTGGGGTGATGCAAAGGTTCTATATCTTGATAGGGGTGAGGGTTACATGGGCATGTCCATTTGTCAAAACAGTACAGTCATGTATGTACATACTATATGTATGTACACTTTACCTTAAAAAAAAAAACTTTAAAAAATAATCCTACGTAGTGAGAGTGAGTGGAGGTGTGAGTAAAGTAGTAATGACAGAATTTTGATCATTGCTGAAGGTGGGTCATGGGTCTGAGCATTCATTATACACACTATTATGTATACTTTGTATATATTTGACATTTTGCAAAATAAAGTTTTAAAATATATATCACTGAAATGTACAATCAAAATTTTTCATAGCCTGAAAATATACCTACCTAAGAAGCTTCTTCTATGAGCAAAGAACATTTTTTAAAATATCCATGGATATCCCCTGTGTCTATGCTTCACATGGAGAATTTAAAATGGAGCTCATTATTTTCTCCAGCTCCCCTCGCCCCCCACCCCCAGCATGTCTCCTACTTAATGGGCCATCAGAGTGAATATGATATGGTTGCCTCAGCTACCACCAACCCCCAAATTAATTCTCCTCTGATCCCTCAAATATTTATTTCTAGCAAATACTGGTGTAGATGGAGAAATCAGAGCTGCATACACTAGAGAAAACTGATTTGACAGCTAGATCTCCATCTTCATCTTTATTCTCACTACTCTCTGAAGACAGTGTTTATAAATTAATGAGAAAATGGATTTTTTTTAATCCTCATCTTTAATGTATAATGCCTTCCAGAAGACCAATTTGGATTTTTTTTAATCTTGCATTTAACTTTTTTTAAAACTCACTTTCTTGTTTCTTGTTTCGATACAAAAAGATATAAAATTTCAGAATAATAAAATCCAGAGAATACTTACCAAAGTCAATGGTCAATTTCTCTACTATTGACTGATAAGGCTCAGTCACATATGAGTCACTAAACAAGTCACTGAAATGTGCTTTATTAGTTTTCTAAATTTTGCCTGAGTAAAGTTTCATAGTTTTTCACAAGGCAAGTCAGAAGACCATACAGAGGCAAAGAATGAACTCAGGCTCAATCACAGTTATTTAAAGGTATAATATGTTAATACCCTTCTAGGTCATAAGAGGATTACAGGTGCATTTGAGCAAAGAATCTTCTCCACAGAAGGTAATGAGTAGACTCAAATACTGCTATCAATCAGTTCTCTACAGTTAGCATATGATAAAAGACTGAATTTAACTAAAATTAAAGATCTAAAATTTATATACTTTATAACTTCTACTTACAAACATTTCTACCTAATTTTATTTTTATATATCCCCTGCTAAAATCCACTCAACAACACACGACGACAAATTCCAAAGAAGAATTTCACAAGATATTAAACAGCATATATCCAGAAAGTGAAAGTGATCCTGATTCATTCAGTCAACAAACCTTTGAGTGCCTCCAGCATACCAAGCACTCCTCTAGGTACTAGAAATATAAGTGAATAAAACTAAGTTTACACCCTCATGGAGCTTACATCCTAGTAAGGGAGACAGGCTTATAAGAATGGTAGAGGATAGTAAGTGCCTCAGAGGAGAATGAATCAGGGAAAGGCTAGAAGGGTGTGCAGATTACTATCTAATAGTAGCTGGTCAGGAAACGTCTCTCAGCTTTCAGTGACATATGAGCAAAACCTGAAGAAAGTGATGTTCCTGAATTCCAGGTAGAAGAAATGGTAAGTGCAAAGGTCCAGGGCCTGAGCCAACATGCAAATTCAAGAAACTGCCAGGCCAATGTGGCTACAGTAGAGCAAGTTAGCCTAAGAGCCATGGGAGCTGAGGGCGGGAGGGGGGATAGGGAGAGATTATCTAGGCCTTTGTAGGCCATTTTAAGGATCTGGGCTTCTAGCATGAGAGAGATGGGAAGCCATTCTGTTATGAGTAGAAATGAACCTATTTTAACATTTTTAAAAGAATCACTCTAGCTGTGTGTGGAGAATAGAAGGTAGAGGAATAAAGGTTGAAGCAAAAAGACCACTTCACTTTAGAGACCACAATGTGCTCAGAGGAATATTTTAACTTTACTTGCTTATAGGCTGTGTTTCATTATACACCTCAATATTCCAATAACTAAGCGAGTGGTCAATGGACTTGCTCTCTTGTTTGCCACTGGCTTGGGGGTCATTTTTTTTCAAGTTTTTACTGTTGTACTTTAAGTGAAAGTTTACAGGTTAGTCTCTCATACAAAAATTTATACATACACTGTTATGTGACCCTAAGGGCTCTTCTTATACTATGACAGCACACTCCTCCCTTCCACCTCTGATTTCCTGTGTCCAATCAACCAGCTCCTGACCCTCTCTGCCTTCTCATCTCACCTCTAGACAGGAGCTGCCCATTTAATCTCATGTATCTACTTGAGCTAGAAGCACTCTTCACAAGTATCATTTTATGTCCCATAGTCCAGTCTAGTCTTTGTTTGAAGAGTTGGCCTCAGGAATGGTTTTAGTTCTGGATTGACAGAGAGTCCGGGGGCCATGCTTTCTGGGGTTCCTCATATCAGTCAGACCATTAAGTCTGATCTTTTTACTAGAATTTGAATTCTGCACGCCACTTTTCTCCTGCTCCATCAGGGACTCTCTGTTGTGTTCCCTGTCTGGGTGGTCATTGGTGGTAGCTGGGCACCATCTAGCTTCTTCTGGTCTCAGAATGATGCAGTCTCTGGTTTATGTGGCCCTTTCTGTCTCTTGAGCTAATACATTCCTTTTAACTTTGGTGTTCTTCATGCTCCTTTACTCCAGGTGGGCTGGGACCAACTGATGCATTTTAGATTGCCACTTGCTAGCTTTTCAGACCCCAGACGCCACTCACCAACATAGCATGCAGAACATTTTCTTAATAAACTTTGTTATACCAATTGACACAGATGTCCCCTGAAAGCACAGCCCCCAGACTTGGGGGTCAGTTTTTGAAAGAGAAGCAAGAATTATCAAATGTTGCTTTTCAGGCTCTAGTTTTAATCTACTGGATACCAAACCAATAAAACCAAACCCATTGCCCTCAAGTCAAATCCGACTCACAGTGATCCTACAGGACAGAGTAGAACTGCCCCACGGGGTTTCCAAGGAGTGGCTGGTAGATTCAAACTGCCGACCTTTTGGTTAGCAGCTGCAGCTCTTAACCACTGTGCCTCCAGGGCTCCAATCTACTGGATACCTACCTACCTACCTACCCGTTGCCGTCAAGTCAATTCCGACTCATAGCGACTCTATAGGACAGAGTAGAGCTACCCCCATAGAGTTTCTGAGGAGCACCAGTGGATTCAAACTGCCGACCTTTTGGTTAGCAGACGTAGCTCTTAACCACTATGCCACCAGGGTTTACAATCTACTGGATAGTGACTACTTTATCATAATTAATCCAAAAGGTAAATAAGACAAAAACTGTTAGTTTCTCAAACAATCACATCCTTTTGGAGAATATCCCCTTACAAAATAGTAGAAAACAAGTATTTTAATTTGGGTACTTGATATGAAAGGTTTCCTATTATTGCAGTTATTCATAACCCTCGTCACAAGGTATGTACACTGTCATAGTCAAAACCCATTTAACTAATATTCCTGAAAGAAGATAAACTGAAATAAAAATATACTGCAAACCATAAAACCATCAACATTCTCACAAACTTCTGTTTCGCAGTTAATTTATGAAATCCCTCTTGTAACGAAGACAGGTTCTGAGTCACTCTCCTATATCAAATTTCCTTAAGTTCTGTGACTAGCATGTCTACAGAAGCCTCACCCAAACCATGTTGTTATCACTTTCAGTTACAAAAACCTGAGGAAAACCACAGAACACTGTTTTCTTTTTCAGGACTTTTATCCACATGTGAGTGTTATTAATTGGTTTTAGAAGGTGTCAGAAACACATGATTTCCTGCACACTTTGGTGATTTCATTCTATGCACAGAGCACTCTGATAAATTAAATCATCCTGGCTGTGTCATTAATTGCAGCTGGCTTGCCTGAGTATTGCTCTTCGATGATGAGCAAGCAATACAAAATAAGGTGCTGATTCCACTCTTTAAGATCTCATTTTCAGCATCCTGTAAAATGTTACTAGGGAGGATTTTAAAACAAAAATGAACGCTACAATATAATTCACTTTGGTTTTGCAGAAACCTAAACCCACTTGCCAGAAATTTGATGGCTATTTTATTTCCAAATAGCAGGCAGTATCTATAGTATTGAAGAGAAACGTAGTGTGGGGTGGGGAGAGGCTATTAAAATGGATATTCCAGCTTTTTGTTTACCAGTAAGAGCTTTAGTGGGACGGGGGTAAGGGGCCTAAGTAGGAACTGTGGGACTTTTACAGCCATATATACTCCAGTCGTATTCCCTCACCTTCACTGAATAGTGTCAAAAATTTGCTTCAATTAAGTTCTACTGACAAGGAGATTTTCTTCTCTGAGGGCAGGCATTTGCTGTTCTAACATCACTCCAGGCTTTATTTTATCCATCCCCCTCTCCTTTTCTCATTCCTTCAATTACAACCTCCTATTTCGTTGTGTTTCAGCTTTTTGTACCGAAGACCTTCTAGCAAACTGCCTTAAATCTTTCCTGGGATAAAAAGAGGCAGAAATAAATCAAAATTTCTTTCTCCAGGTCTAAATTTAAATGCAGCATGTGGGGAGAGATGGTGAAAATGGTGTGTGGGTGTCTACTGCAAGATTTTTCGGTCTCTAGGAGAGAAAAGGATAGAGAACAAAATGCCAAAGGGATTTGAGAAATGCGTGTGTGTGTTTCTGTGTGTCTGTGTGTCCAGTCGTTCCCAGGGCAAAGGGAAGAATTCAGAATTCAGGAAGAAGGGAGGGAGAAGAACAAGATCAATCGAGGCGGTGACCCACCTCCCACCTTTTCCGACCCCTCCCCACCCCACTGCAGTGCTGCTCCGCGCCTCCCAGAAAGCTCGTCGTCCAAGGGCAGATTCCCGACACCACAGCAGGGATGGAGCCCTGGGCAGGCAGTCTGGGAAGATCGGGATTGGGTAGGAATAGGCGATTGGAAGCGACTAGGCTAAGAAAGGGGTGAAGAAGCCAGAGACGCCAGCTAACATCGCTCGCCGAGATGGAAAGGGCCGACTGGCGGGACCTACCTGGAACAGGCGAGGTGGAGGATGCCTCAGGCACCTCTGGCCTCTCCTCCTCAGCCTTCTCCCTCTGCTGCTGCTGCTGCTGCTGCTGCTGCTGCTGCTGGATGAGGCTGAGGTCCGAGCGGCTGAGCTCGGCTCTGGCGGCCGCGGGGACCAGCCGCGCCTTCAGCAGCACCGCGGCCAGGCCAAGGAGCAGAGTGCAGGGGACCGGCCGGCAGAGCCTCGCCATGGCCAAGAGCCAGAGGGCTGCGGCGGCATATTGCGGGGCTCCAGGCGGCGGCGAGCGCCAGGTCTGCGGGCTCCCGGCCGCACCCGCTCTCTCGCTCGTTCCTCCTCGCGTGGTCTGCCTCGTACACCCTCACTGCCAGCGGGCGGAGGATGAGGAGAGGGGAGTATGCATCCTCGGGCACGTGACGCGCGGGGAGGGGCAAGCCTGGCGCCCGCCGCCCTACGCCCGGCGGTCACTCGGGCCTTGACGCTCCGAGGCTACTAGCCAGGCGTGGTGCTGGCGGCACTGTTATGGGTAGAGGCTTTGGAGGATAAACGAGAATGAGAAGACTTTCTGGTAGCCGGTAGACCTTAAGATTGCCCAACCTCTACAGCGGCACCGGAAACCTTTGCAGAAAGTGTAATAAAATTCCCCTCACCTGCCCCCCAAGTACCTTGATTCCTCTGGTACCGCACTTAACCTGGCACTAACGGATCAAGATTTGATTGTTTTAAGCATATGGTAGCCAATCAAAAAATATCTAACACTTTTCAAGTGCACAGGTTTTTATTTCTCCATTTTGGGGGAACTGAGAGGGCAAATCATATTCCATCATTTTGCAATAGAGAGCACAAGAAAAGAAAACATTTTTCTCTGGACCGAATTTCTTTTGATCCCCAGAAAGAGACCCTAAACAGGTATGAGATGTGTCTATCCTCGGAGAGTGGTGCTTTTGTTTATTTAGGGACCTGTAAGTCGTATGAAAAAAAGGGGGGAGGACACACAGTAGCTATTTTCTCGTCCTCTTCTGCCTTACCTGTTGCAGGATACTTTCGCCTTCCGATCCCGCTTTAGCTGTTTTTGGCTAAAGGCTACCCAAACCTTCATTACTCCAGGGTAATGGATCATTAGGAACAAAAAGTTGTTTGATTTACTAGTAGTATTTGTTATTACTATGATCCCCATGTTATAGGTAAGAAAACTGAGAAAACAGAGGTCAAATAACTGATGGAAGAGCATAGACCTAACAGGTGTTGGAGAGCTGAGATTGGATCCCACATATTCTAATTCCAAAGTCAAGGTCTCTTAAATATACAGGCTTTGCTGCATCTGGGCCATCATTGGTTTTACCTAGAAACTAAACTGTGGCTCTCCAGATTTTGACTTCCCTTTTCTGCACAAGTGGGGATTTCTTTCTATTTCATAAAATATTCTTAATTATATTTCGTCTAATTGTAGACTATACTTTTTGTTTGTTCAAACAAATACTTTACTATGTGCTTACTAGTGCCAGCATTTAGTCAGGTGCTTGGAATACATACAATCAACCCCTGCATCTAGGAGCTCACCACCTGGTAGGAGAGAGGAACATATAAAGAAATTATAATCCAATGGATAAACAAACTATGGTACATAAACAATGGAATACTATGCAACAATAAAGAACAATGATGAATCTGTGAACCATCTAACAACATGGATGAATCTGGAGGGCATTATGCTGAGTGAAATAAATCAATCACAAAAGGACAAATACTGTATGAGACCACAATTATAAAAACTCATGAAAAGGTTTACACACAGAAAGAAACAATATTTGATGGTTACGAGGGAGGAGAGGGGTGGGGAGGGAAAAACACTAAACAGACAATAGATAAGTGGTAACTTTGGTGAAGGGTAAGACAGTACACAATTCTGGGAAAGTCAGCACAGCTGGATCAAGGCAAGGTCATGGAAGGTCCATAGACACATCCAAACTCCCTGAGGGACTGAATTACTGGGGTCAGGGCTGGGGACCATGGTCTCAGGGGACATCTAGCTCAATTGGCGTAACAGTTTATAAAGAAAATGTTCTACATCCTACTTTGGTGAGTAGCGTCTGAGGTCTTAAAAGCTTGTGAGCAGCCAGCGAAGATACTCCACTGGTCCCAACCAGTCTGGAGCAACAGAGAATGAAGAAAACCAGAGAGAAAAGGGAAAGATTGTCCAAACGACTAATGGACCACAACTACCACAGCCTCCACCAGACTGAGTCCAGCACAACTAGATGGTGCCTGGCTACCACCACTGACTGCTCTGACAGGGATCACAATAGAGGATCCCAGACAGAGCTGGAGAAAAATGTAGAGCAAAATTCAAACTCACAAAAAAAAGACCAGACTTACTGGTCTGACAGAGACTGGAAAAACCCCAAGAGTATGGACCCCAACACCCTTTTTACTAACTATGAAGTCACTCCTAAGGTTTACCTTTCAGCCAAAGATTGTTGCTGTTGTTAGGAGCTGCTGAGTGGGTTCTATCTCATAGCGACCCTGTGTACAATAGAACGAAACACTGCCTGGTCCTGAGCCATCCTCACAGTGGTTGTTATGCCTGAGCCATTGTTGCAGCCACTACATCACAGGCCCACAAAACGAGACTAAATGGGCACACCAGCCCAGGGGCAAGGATTAGAAGGCAGGAGAAGACAGGAAAGCTGGTAATGGGGAATGCAAGGTCAAGAAGGGGAGAGTTTTGACACATCATGGGGTTGGCAACCAATGTTATAAAACAATATGTGTATCAATTGTTTAATGAGAAACTATTTTTTTCTGTAAACCTTCATCTAAAACACAATTTAAAAAAAGAAAGAAATTATAATTCATGCATAAAATTGGAAGAAATTAACTATCTGGTTTATGGAAGGGGTCTATGAAACCCCAGATATTTAAGGGGTGGGGTAGTTAAAAGAGAATAAGAGCTCCACAGACAGGAACAACCAGGTCGTCTAAACAGTGGTATAGTGTGTGTGTGAAACAGGGATTCAACCTGGTTCGTTCTGGTTCAAACCCTGCTAAGAATTTGCATTTCCACCCCAGATGTACTGAATCAGAATCTACAGTTTAATAAGATCTCCAGGTGATGCTTATGTATAATCAATTCTGAGAACCACTTCTCTACTAGGGGTTCTCAGAACTGGTCCGTAATGAGCAGCATTAGCATCGCCTGGGAACTTTTTAGAAATGCAAATTCTCAGCAGTAGTTTGACCTGGAAGTGGTTCAAAGCCCTGGTGTGAAATCTCAAAGGTGTGTTATAGCATAGTGTGCTTGGAAAACCATGAGCAATGATTGCAATAGAAGGGAGTGGCAGTGTTTTAGATTGAAAAGAAGAGTAAGGACCAGGTGGTCATCATCATAATTGTACTAGCAAACACTTCTACAGCACTGTGTTCCAGGTGCTGTTCAAGCATTTTACATATGTTAACTCCTGTAATAAACTTGGATGCTAAGTGTTATGATTGAATTGTATCCCTCAAAATACGTGTTGTAAATCCTAACCCCTGTACCTGTGAAAGGAGCCCTGCTGGCACAGTGGTTAAGAGCTCAGCTGCTAATCAAAAGGTTGGAAGTTTGAATCCACCAGCTGCTCTTGGGGAGAAAGTGGCAGTCTGCTTCTGTAAAGATTACAGCCTTGGAAATCCCAGTGGGGCAGTTCTACCCTGTCCTATAGGGTTGTTACGCTATGAGTGGGAATTGACTCGATGGCAATGGATTTTGGGTATACCTACGGATGTAATCCGATTTGGGAATAGGGTTTTCTTTGCTATGTTAATGAGGCCATATCAGTGCAGAGTGTGGCTTAAATCTACCCACTTCTGAGATATGAGGAGATTAGGCACAGAGAAGAAGCACAAACGAGGGGAAAATGCTTACCACATGGAGATAGACAAGGAATCAAGGAATGCTGGATCTATAGAAACTGAAGGACATCTTCCCCCAGAAGAGAGCCTTCCCCTAGAGACAGTATCAATTCACACTTCTAGCCTCCTAAAAAGGAGTGGAATTGACAGCAATGGGTTTGGTTTTTGGTTTGGTAGTGCAGTGGTTAAGTGCTTGGCTGCTAACCCAACGGTTACTGAAGGTGGTTGGTTCAAACCCACTAGCGGCTCCTCAGGAGAATAGACCTGGAGATCTGCTCTGCTCTTGTAAAGAGTACAGCCTAGGAAACCTATGGGGCAGTTCTACTGTCATACAGGCTCACTGAGTCAGAATCAACTTGACAGCACACAAGAAGCCTCCTAAACTGTAAGAAAATACATTTCTGCTCTTTAAAATCACCCATTTATACTATTCCTGTTATAGCAGCACTAGATAACTAAGATGCTAAGGAACTTGAAATTTACAGTGCAAGTGATTATAAACTAGTGAAAGAAATTTAGCAGGCAGAGAAGATACTTGTTACTGTCACGCTTTTTAGAAGGATTACTTCACTAGCAGTATGGAGGATGGATTAGCAGGGGATGGATTGGATGAGGCCTGATTAGAGGTGTCTGCAAAAGCCCATGAGGAGATGTCCAAGGCCTGTGAGCCTAAAAAGGAGAAGTCAGGACATTCACCATGTAGGGCTAGAACCAACAGAGATGCTTGATTGATTGGGAAGGAGAAGGGGGAGATGGGTGCGTCTAATGAGGCACCCAAATTGCCAGATTGAAATTTGGGGTGGTTGCTTATGACATTATCAAGATTAACTCGTGATACAGACTAAAAAATGGGTCTGGAGTGATGGTCCATGGCTTCTTCAATTGTAGTCTCTGTGTATGAGATAGCATAATGGGAATGTGATCTGACTAGGACATCATCCCATTGATCATCATGGTTGATTCAGTTCATTTGACTGATTGGATGATGTCCCTTTCCACTCTCACCATTCTTACACGTGTCCCTCCCAACGTTTCCAACTTGCTGGAAAAGAAAAAACTTCTCAGGAGTGGAAAATTATTCTTTGGTGAAGGGTAGGAAGATAGTACCTGTAGAACCCATAAAGTAATAATAACAATAAAGAGGATTTTTCATACATTATGTCATGACATCCTCACAGCAACTCTGCAACATAGCTATCATTATCCTACTTAGCAAATGGCAATACTGAAGCTCAGTCAGAGAGTCTACAATAACGGTATGGAAATTTACCCTTCTGCATTGTTTGAAACTTTTACCATGAGCTTGTACTGATTTTTAAACAAAAAAGAAACAATGTGAAACACATAATTATTTGGAAGATAAATGCTAAAGTGAACACCATTATTCCATCACTGCTTTCCCTCGCCAGTGTGAGCAGGAGCTATTGGGGGAAGGGAAATTTCTGAGCTGAATGCAGCGAGCCTTAACTTGTCTCCTCAAGCTGTTTTTATTTCGTTTTCTTCCAAGTTACATCTGCTCCTGGAGAGAAGAAAGGAGAAAATGGAAATAGTTCCAAAAACCTGACTGGCAGATCAGAAACAAACTAACACTGCCAGGATTTCAGTAGTCCTGCCTCATGGTGGCCAAGTTATCTTTAACATATTAGAGCTGCTCTTCTTGGAGGCAAAGCCCCTGATTGATGATCCCCAGTAAACAGAGTACATGAAATTCTTCAGCACTATGGACTATTTAAAGAGATAACAAGATTCCTCAATCAAGAGAGCTTAAATGGTTTAATAATGCTCCATTATGCATATCTAAATAGCTTATGCTTAATTTCTGCACAATATACAGAAGCTATATTATCTGATGCAATCTGGGCTAGTAGTTGGTGAATTTAAAGAGTTGGTTTTAAAGTCAAGTGAGATAAAAATCAGTGTATCTTATATGTCTTAAATCCCTATTTTACCTTTAAGTAAATGTATATTTGTTCACCAACCATGATGAAAACAAGGATTTTTCTTTGTCTATCAGTCAACCCATATCCCAGGGTTTAGGGTCATAAACCACAGTTAAAATGCACCATGATTTACAGTTTTAGTTTAAGTTGAAAGAGTTCTTAAAGACAAGCAATTTGAGTGCCAAGTCCTTCTGGATATTTTCTTTTTCCAAATATTTAAAATTTTCTCACTCACACCTAATTTGATAGCCATCTCTCTGTTTCTCTTGCTAAAGTCCTTGTTAAGCTGAAGTCCTTTATATTCTTTCACAAGCATTTAACTTAGTTTTAACAGAAAAACACACTTCTTTCACACTCATATTCCATCCATTCCTTGTTAACAACTTTGTGAATAAACATAACTAACTTTTGGCACACGCAAACCGCTAGGGTCAAAAACAAAGGACATATAAGGTGTAGCCTGCTAACTGCATCAGCCTCAGATATCCGTTGGTGTTTTACAAAAGAATGGAAAACGTCAGGAAGTTATTTTCAGGTTCATGATCCATGATAAGGTTTCATGCTGAATACAGTATAATCATTAATGTTAGAAATTCATTTTATAAAAATACTGCAAGAACATCAAAAAGCAAAGTATAATACCGCACATATATTATACTTCGTTTTTAAGGATCTTAAAAATACAGGAGGAATCCTTGGGTGGCGCCAAAGGTTAAGCGCCCAACTACTAACTGTAAAGGTTGGAAGCTGGAACCCACCCAGAGGTGTCTCGGAAGATCTGCTTCTGAGAGGTCACAGCCTTTCACACCCTCTGGACGGCAGCCCTACTCTGCAACCCATGGGGTCATTGTAAGTAACAATTGACTGGAGGGAAAGTGATTTGGTTTTGTTTTTTATTAAGAATACACAAAGGTTCAACGTCTAAAAGTTTGAATGTTACAGCAGATTTTCCCTGAACTAAAAAATTATAAAATCCTTCATTATTCAATGTCTTTTAGAAAACTTTTAAACACTGCATTGACAGCATGTTTTTTACAGGTTCTTTAATTTTGCTCCTTTCTTCCCTTCTCCCCGCCCCCAATGAAAAATAGCCAATCATCTTACATCCAATGAATATCTGATCAATACCAAAATTTTGCCGTTTTTGTCATACCTAATGATGTCAATCTTTGTTTATAAGTACAATCAGCACTGTCTTTTTTTCATTTCCCATTCAGTTTAATGAAATGACAAAGACAAATTTTTTCAAGTTAATATAAATACTGCTGTACGAAGATGCTGCTGCTGATAAAATTAAACTGTCTTTGTCTCTCAAAGAGGACCTCATTGTGATGGTAAAACATGTCTTCAACTGAAGCCTAAAATCCTGAATTTGTATAAAAATGCAGATTATGCCTGTATTTATTTTTTTTAAGCAACAACAAGGGTTAGTATGCCTTCATAGTTGAGGGGTGGGAAAGAAGAGTATAAATTCAAAACTCTCAAAAGATAGTGAACAAAAAACAACTGCTATTTAATACTAACTGAATGAGAAAACTGTTAACAAAATGTCATGTTTGTGCTAATCCATATCCTTCCAGGGTAACTTTTACAGGACATTGCTGGTAACGAATAGTTCTTCTGGCAACAATACAAAAATGATCACTTTCTACTCAATGGAAAGCAAACATACTAGACTTTCTATGAAGAGATATTTTATTTAAAAATTTTCATTAATAAAAATGGATTTCCATAGTAATATTTACACATGTATTTTATTGTTAATTTTAAATTTTATTTGGAACTAAAATCAGAGTGCTTTTCAACAAATGAATCTCACTTTTGAGAGTATAAGCTTTCTTGGATAAAACAGACTTAGAAAAAAACAACCTATTGATATCTTATTCAAAAAGACACTATAATTCACCAATCTGTTGCCAGAAAGTTATGAAATGCTTTCCTGAAAAGTATCATGCTTTATTTGAACAAATATTTTCATCTATGAATTTATTTTAATAAACTATAAGACGTATCTGCATTATTTTTCTGTCACTTTGTATTATTAAAGGTATGTGGTTATGTACTAGAATTGCAGATGTGTAAAAAAACAAGCTGTAAAGTGGCAAGTGTTCATTTTTGGAGTCACCTAATAAGGTAAAAATAATAAAGGTTAGTTAGTTTAATAAAATTTAGAATAATTCAGTTTGTTTAGAATCAAGGATTGTTGTATTTCAAGCAAGTACATATTTACCTTTCTAAGGATATATTTTAATGGTAGGTTTTTTGATCTTTTTGTGTTTCCTTTCTTCCAATGACTAACACTCTTAAATTCAGACTATTAGAGAGGTGTGTCATCTTGTTCAGGTCACGTTTTAGTGCATTGTTACTGGCTAATGTGATTACAAAGCAAAACAAAACATTATAGAAGGAAAGTACAAAGATCATACTCAAAAGTGGCATCATATGCTCAATTTTATTGTATAGTTACAAGTTACACACTGAAAAGTCAGAAGAACACTGTACCAGTTTTCACTAACCCAAATCAAGTTAGCAAATGACAAATTTTAGAATACACTCAATTTATGTTTCACCCAATGTGGGTGATCACAAGAGAAGCTAAACAAAGAAAACTACTTTCTATGTCACTTAGGTACCATATTAATTTGCTACACACAGCTTCCAAGTTACCTTAAGATATCTGAAAGTGTTTCAAAACTGGTAGGGGATAGTTTACATTCAAACTCAAAATGCAGAATGGACCTTTTAGGGGTAAACAATGTCACTTGTATATCCACAGCAGAATCACTCCCTCCTGCAAAAGCTAAAACAAAAACAAAAAAACAAAACAAAGAAAAAAAAACTAACAAGTTCCATTTAGATTAGGTTTACTAGATTAACAATGACTTTGAAATTATCTAAGTTTGCTTACATTGTTATATTGCACGAGAACAATGACAACAAAAATAAAAGATTCAGTACCTATCCCAATAAGTTCATTACGTATCAGAAATTACCATGAAATACATATTGTATGCTGCATGTCCATAGGTTCATCTTTGAAACTAGCCTACCAATAAGTTAAAAGGGATGCTCTCCAAAACACTGAGTATTAGGGTCATTTCATTTCTTTTTTAATCCTGTATTCAATTTGCAAATTTTGTACTTTTTTTCTTATTGATAAAACTACTACATATAGAAGATATCCAAGAGTACAAACAAGGTGACTCTGAGATAGGCAATGGTCACACACAGATCTTCCAAGAATGATTTACTCTTCCCCAGCTCAGCACAACATTCTGCAGCATAAGAACGTCTATCAACTCACAAATTCTGCTTGACGCAAACCAGCTGATCTGTTACATATTATAATTTGCCACATAAATCTCTCTCAGGGTCATGACTCAATATCAGAAACTTTTGAGTCTCTTATAGAAGCCAGTGTAATTTTTTTTTACTAATATTTGAATTTTCTCCTTACATAAATATAAATTAATGTTAATAAGAATTTACTGTGAATACGGTTTATAACAGGCAGAATTATGGCAATAATATTTTGATTGTTTTACACTTTGGAATCATTAAGAATTTAATCAGAATTACAATAATAATCAACCATAAAAGAGAGGTAAAGGGAAGAGAAGGAAATAATGACCCTCATACAAATTTTTATCAAAATATGAATTCTCAAGGGCCTATATATGTAAAAAAAATCAGTATCAATATTTCTTATCAAAATCCAATACTTTTTATATTCTGTAGTTCATTCATATGCGTTTTTAAAACTGACTCAGTTTGTAAGAACTTTACACTTTAAAATGGATTTTAATTCTTAATAAATCACAAACATGGTGATATTTTAAATATTGGGAGAGTAAATACATATTTTTCGTAGGACTTTTTTTTATATATTTTAATCAAATACATTTCACGTGCTACTTTAGGGTAAAAAGCATCTCAACATTTTCCCAAACATATTCCTCAAAGAGTTGGCTTTCAAATTATACTTCTACCATATTTTTACAGAGATATAATTTTTCATTTTTTGGAAAGAAAAATCCAAATCATTGCTTAAAGTTACATTTTCTTTGCAACTAGGGTCACATAACAATATCTGTATAAATTTTTGTATGAGAAATTAACTTGAGCTGTAAACTTTCACCTAAAGCACAATAAATTAAAAAAAATTTTTTTTCTAAAGGCGATTTAAAACATCATGTTAATTTCCAATTACGACATCCTTCAGACCCTCATACAAGATTATATCTTGAGCTACAGGTCATAAAAGGAATAGACTGGAAAAGCAAATACTAACATTTTTGTCAGAGAGTGAATAGCTACCCAACATATATTTTCAGGAATGAATGCTACTAGGTGGGAAAACAGATGAAAGTTGTTATAGATCAACTTAGTGGTTGTATGTACTTGCCCCTAAGCTAAAAATAGTTTTTCTTAAACTGTAAAGTTATTGGTAATAAAAATACTTATTGCATATGATCTTTTAAGCTACTAATAAAATCTATACTCCAAAATTCATAAATTTTGAAATGTACTAAATCTAAATATAGAGTCTGGTTAATGTTCTAACTTGCATAACTCACCTAAATGTGCTTCTATTTTATGATTAAATTCTCAAGATTGGTTTATGCACTTGTGCAGGGAATTATAATACAAGGCATGACAAGATAAATGTCAATTATTTTTAAAACACAGAAAAATAGTCAATTATTTAAGGGAAATATTTATCATTGCCTAATGAGGACAGTAGTTAAAAAGCTATTAAACTCTTGGTTTCCAATGCACATCATGATGTAATTGCACAAAAATAGGGATAATTGATAGTCATCCCCAGGCCTTGAGAAACTGTGAATAAATCACATTTTCCTTTAGAAGATTCACCACCCTACAGGCATATAAAATTATAACTTGCCAACTACACTGCTTTTAATAAAGATCTTAGAAAAGTAGTTTCTGTTAACAAACCCAAGAAAGCTTTAAAATGTTTTCAGTAACAAGCTGCTTTTAAAAATACCTTTTAAAAGTCACTTTGATAGCTGAGACTGGTTTTATATATTACCTTGCTTAAACTGAGGTAACAGCTATGTGATTAGCATTATGCTACTGCTAGAAGTAAACCAATGAGCTACTTTAAGAGTTTTGGTTCCAAGCATTTCTCATGGGGTGGGAGGGTAGAGGGATTGCGGGAGGGTTCCCGTAAGTTGTAAAGATTCCTCATTGATCTTGACCCGTTCTCAATTACAGTTTTGGAAATACAAGGAAGAATACATATAAAGGAGGAAAATAAATTAATCCCAACTAAAAACTCTAATCTAAGAACGTACTACTAACAAGCAACTATATCAAAGAACTACAAACATAGTCTTTTAATTAAAATGCTTTCTTTTTTCTATTGTAAATAGCCAGAACAAAACAATGGAATAGATGTTATTTTGGAAGTGATTTCCAACCCCATATGGCTTTAAGTGTCTTGATGTTTAGCTGAAATTAAACTATTATACAAAGGAAGTGTTTTTGATAATAGAACTAAGTTTTAAGCACCTAGAACTTTAATTTTATAAGTTAATAAAATAGGTTGAGGATTAAATATAAATAAAAATTTAATAGCATGTACCAAATTTCCATATTAAAACAAACGATTGTACCTTTGTTATTTAAGAAAGGAATTTTGATGGAATCATGCATTTTAAAAAACAGTTCTATCATGTAGGTGATATTAAAACCCACGTTCATGCAGCTATAAAGTCTTTAGTAGCTTGAAGAGTCAATTGTAGTGTAATGTGTACTAATGTTAAGTACTTGCACAAAAGATATGGATGCTAAGGTCCAAATCTGGATTGCTTTAAAATAATGACAATAATAAACAACAAAATCCAACATACTAAATAAGAAACAGTAATTTTAAGAGGTCCTATTTTATATCAAGTAGTAACTCAGGCACTACCTATCTTATATACATTGAATAAGAACTATCACTTGAAATTTTATCATTTAAATAACTAAAAACACTAGTCAGTTGATGCGGATTAAATGTATGTCAGAACTTATTTATAAAGAAAAGGCTGACAAATATTGCTCTCATTTTGTGGTTAACACCAATGGTCATCAACAGCAGTACAGCTGTGGAATTTTATTCCTCATGAAGGAAATTTAAATCTGTAATGAAGTTGGTAATTCTAATGGGTCAGGATGTAGGATAAATTAAAAATCACAGTTAAGTTTCAGAGTTTCCTTCGCCATTTTCTTGAGGTTGAAGCTGTTCCCTTTCTTGTTCTTCTTGGGGTGGCCGAACACGTTTAAAAAAGCCCATCTGTCGGTTGAAGAAAAATAAACATTATTGCCTTATCAGTAAAGAAAATTAAAAATACTTTTGAGTGACTATGTTAGAACCATGAAAATTTAAGGGACAGTACAATTTCTCTTGCTTTAAGTAATAAGTAATGCCCATGATGAATCAACATTATACGACCCTTGCTTCCTTATCCTTCTTTCTTTTCCTTCTCCCTCTCCCTCCTTCTCTCCTTCCCTTTCTTCCATCCTTCCTAGTTCCATTACTTACCCTGTACATTACAAACACCAAAACAGCCAGTAACAACAATCCTGCTAGAACTGCTAAAATGATCACCCACACAGGCACAGGCATGGGTGCTGGCTGAATGCCCCAGGTGACATTAGTGGTAACCTGTTGGGGAAAAAACACTTCTGAGTTTTAAAAACCATTCATTCACTTATTCAACAAGTATTTGAGTGCTACTATCCTGCATTCTAATGGTTTTCAGGTGACTTTCCTTTTTAGCATATAATTTAGTGATCATATATTTGATAACAAAAGCAAGCACACATAAAACTCCCCATAGTAGGTTAATTTCTGATTGCCTCTGAAATGATTGTTAAGTACTCTAAACCAGTTTATGATGTATTGACTTTATTTTTAATTCTCAAATTGAAGATCTTCAAAATGTCTCCACTTGTAGTTCATTTCCAACTTTCTAACTTTGTGGGGGAAACTTTAGAAATTTAGAATTTTTCCCACAAAATTTCAGCATATACTAAGAGATCCTACACACAGGACACGATGGTAAAACAAAAGCTCTAGTTTTAATAATTCCATGGTGGAAGTAAAGTAATAACATTAAAGTAGGTAATAATCCTATCAAATAACTCAATTTTAAAAAATTATCAGAATAGCTAAACTGCCATTATTTTTTAAACAATGAAGCATCTAAGGTGTTTGAACTGAGTGTATTTATTCCACTTCCACAAATAAATGACTTACTAATGTTGAGTTGAAGATATCCTCAATTGGTAGGTTCTTATACGGAAACTCTATGACATTAAATGAAGCAGATGACTTCATGGAATATGAGTGATTCTGGTTTTCCTTCTGTATGGAAATAACAATGAGATGATTTTCTAAATGCCAGGACTTTTTTATTTCTTTGAAAAAGTGGATCAGCTTTTAATGCTGCCTCTGTCCACTTACATTCATAAAGGTCTCGGTCCACAGGAGAGACTTCACATACAGGATCGCACTCTTTCCTCTATCTAGTCGCCCAACCTGGCAGACGATCTTCAAGCATTCGGCGATTCCACAGCCCTTCCAAAACAAATTCTTTTACTTTCATGAAAAGATCATTCTATCATCTCTTCAAACTTAAACATTTCAAAATTAGGCATTTTATTCTTTTCATGTGAAGGCCAAAGGAATTTAAAGACATGACCCAGGTTCTCTTGTCTTATGGGAATAATGCCTAAAAGGAACAGGCTAAGAGTTGAGACTATGAATCCTTTTTCTTATGAAGGGGTTGGGGTTTTAATGTGGTTTGTTCTAAATCTATAATGTCTATATAATACTAAAAGATTCATTTTTATGGCTAGAACTCAACATTCTTTAGGCAAACCCAGAGCATGGTGATTTTAGTAAGACATGAAAAGCAGATCACAATGTCCCTGTGGAAAATAAAAAGTGAATTTTTAACTGTTGATAAATAACTGGTCCATGTTAGCCCTACAGTAATAACCACATGGCATGCTGATGGCCTCTGCCACATTCAATGTTTTTCGAAGTGATCTGAAGGCAGGCAAGCAAAAGAAACAAATATGCACCACCTCCTACGTGCCAGTCAAATTGTACTAGACATGTCACATGCGAACACCTCACAACAATGTTATTCTTTAAGTGGTAACCATCATTTGACGAAAAAATTAAAGCTCAGAGAGATTAGCAAATGGATCAATGTTATTGAGGAAATAACTGGAGAAACAGAGTGAAATTCAGAGATGTCTGATAAAGCATGTGTTGTTTCTACTAAACCATAATAACTCTATCAAATTTGCAAATATCACAAATCTAAGAGTGATAATCAATTTGTTTTAAAAATCAAGGTTTTACAAGTTTTCAAAAGGCTGAGACAATGGACTGTAACCAATAAATCTACCAATATAAAGTATAAGGAATTTTAAACCTCAGAGCAATGTAATAATAGAATAGGTTGCTTTGTTATAAAGTCTCCGTCACTAGACGTATTTAAGTAGATACTAGTTAACAGTTAAGGAGCCCAGGTGGCAAGGTGGTTAAGCACTTGGCTGCTAAATGAAAGGTTGGAAGTTCAAACCCAGCAGCCACTCTGCAGGAGAAAGATGTGGCAGTCTGCTTCCATAAAGATTACAGCCTTGGAAACCCTATGGGGCAGTTCAACTCTCTTCTATAGGGTTGCCAGGGATTGAAATCGACTCTACGATACTCAACAGTTAACAGTTCATCAGACCTGTTTTATAGGGTAAGTTGGACTAAATAACTTGCTTCTAAAGTCTACTCTATCTTTCATATTCATTCATTCAAAAATGAGTGCTCAATCAATTCATTACACAGATATTTACTCAGTCCCAGGCATTGTTCCAGATGCTGGAGATAGAGTTGTAACTAAAAGAAGTCCCTGCCTCTAGAAAAACTGTTTATTAGTGACTACCAGAGGCTAAGGGGAGGGGGAATGGAGAGTCATTACTTAAGGGGAACTGAGTTTCTGTTTTAAGAGCTTGGCTGCTAACCAAAAGGTTGGCAGTTTGAATCCACCAGCTGCTCCTTGGAAACACTATGGAGCAGTTTTACTCTGTCTTATAGTGTTGTTGTGAGTTGGAATCGACTTGACAGCAACGGGTTTAGTTTTCTGGAATTTCTGTTTAGGGAGATAAAAATCATTTGGAAATAGACAGTGGTGATGGCTATACAATACAGTGCATGTAATTAATGTCACTAAATTGCACACTTAAAGATGGTTAAAATGGCAAATGTTTTACTATAAACTGACCTCTGAGCACTGCTTCTGCTGTGTCCCAAAGGTTCTGGTAGGATGTGTTTTCATTCTCATTTGATTCTATGAATTTCTTTATTCCATCCTTAATTTCTTCTATAACCCAGTAGTTTTTGAGCAAAATGTTGTTCAGTTTCTATGTGTTTGATTTTTTTCCCTTGCTTTTTCTGTTATTGATTTCTACTTTTATGGCTTTGTAGTCAGAAAAAATACTTTGTAATATTTAAATGCTTTGGATTCTGTTAAGGCTTCCTTTATGGCCTAATACGTGGCCTATTCTGGAGAATGTTCCATGTGTGTTGGAAAAGAAAGTATACTTAGCTGCTGTTGGGTGGAGTATTCGGTATACGTCCATGAGATCAAGTTGGTTGACCGGGCATTTAGATCTTCTGTGTCTTTCCTGAGCTTCTTTCTGGATGTTCTGTCCCTCACTGAAAGTGGTGTGTTGAAGTATCCTATTATTGTGGAGCTGTCTATCTCTCTTTCCAATGCTGTTAGAGTTTGTTTTATGTATTTTGGAGCCCTGTTGTTGGGTGCGTAAATATTTATTATGGTTATGTCCTCCTGGTGTATTGACCTTTTAATCATTATATAGTGTCTTTCCTGATCTTTTGTGGTGGATTTTACTTTAAAATCTATTTTGTCAGAGATTAATGTTGCCAGTCCTGCTCTTTTTTGAGTGTTGTTTGCTTGATATATTTTTTCCACCCTTTGAGTTTTATTTTGTTTGTCTTTAACTCTAAGGTGTGTCTCCTGTAGGCAGCATATATACAGATCCTGGTTTTTTAACCATTCAGCCACTCTCTGTCTCTTTATTGGTGCATTTAGTCCATTTACATTCAGTGTAATTATTGATAGGTTTGCGTTCAGTGCTGTCATTTTGATGTCTTTTTTTGTGCATTGTTGGCAATTTCTTTGTTCCACTTAATTTTCTGTGCTGAGTCATTTTTCTTTATTATTTTTTTCATCTTTTTCATTGTTGCTGATTTTGTATTTGCTGAGACTTTGTTTTTCTTGTTTGTTACTTTGATGTGTAGGGTTGTTAGTTTCCTTTGTGGTTACCTTAATATTTACCCTTATTTTTCTAAGTTTAAACCAGTCTTTTATTTCTTTATATTACCTTGACTTCCTCTCCAAATGAAAAATCTATGACTACATTTTTTAGTCCCTCTTTTTTGTTTTAATGTTGTCTAAATTGGCAAATGTTTTGAAATATAAATTTTACCACAGTAAAATTTTTTTAAAAATTTCAAAATCCCTGTCCTCATATAGCTTATACTGTAGCACACATACATACATATATATATGGGGAATAACTGAGGGAGGAAGATAATGAAAAAATTAAAATACATGTGTAATAATATAAGCCATATTTGCTTTGTTTACTATACTAGATACTGAGTATGCAACCCAGCCCTTGCTTCTGCCTTCCCCTTCAGCAGGAACCAATCATTCCCCAGCTACTGGAATTACTGGCTGCTGAGGGCTTATAGCTGAATGCCTGGGGGGAACTGTTCTCACCCAAACAGAGCTGCCTACCCCAAAAGTTAGTCCTTCCCTGGAAACAGACGCAGCTAATGAATGGTTGGTATGGGGGAACCAACGGCTGAGTCCCATACCTTAGTTTGGGACAACGCTGAAGGGCCATCCTAGCGCCTGTGTTCCCTATGGAGTCAGCTGAGACCTTTGTTAGAACTATATCACAGTTCAACTTCTCTATGCCCATTCCTGCTTCTTCCCTCACTCGTGATGCCCTCACTCATGATGTTCTTGCATGCCATCAAGTCAACTCTGACTGATAGTGACCCTAACAGGGTTTTCTAAGCTGTAATCATTATGGGAGAGGATTGTCAGGTATTTTCTCCCATGGAGAGGCTGGTGGGTTCACACCACTGGCTGCTCAGTTAGCAGTCAAGCACTTAACCATTGTGCCACCAGGGCTCCTTTCCTTCACCCATACTCCACAATAAATCTCCTGCATATAAATCCCTGCTTCAGAGTCTGTTCCCAGGAAACTGCTGCTACTAGAAGTGGTCCTAGGAAGCAGACCTTTTAGATCCGCATTACCTGCCAGGTGGCAGCTGGCAACGAGGACCCCATCACTGGTGGCAGGTGAAGTACTGAGTCCCAGGCAGGTTGTAATGGTGCAACTGTTAACACAGTTCAAAACCTGGGACAGGGAAACCTTATAGACAGTAGGGAATGTACTGTTGGGTGTAGATTGGTGGGAGGCAAGATTTAATAATTTTTTTTTTAATTGATGTAATTAAATGAAGTTTACATTTCAAGTTAGTCTCCCATACAGAATTTTTTTTTTTTTAACATACATTGTTATGAGACCCCAACCGCTCACCCCATTCTGCGACAGCACACTCCTCCCCTCCGCCCCTGATTCCCCATGAACATTCAACCAGCTCCT
>NW_004444078.1:6300552-6341464 GCF_000243295.1 Trichechus manatus latirostris
ATCACTTTATGTCTCACAGTCCAGTCCAATCCCTGTCTGAACAGTTGGCCTCGGAAATTGTTTTAGTTCTGGGGTGATAGAGAGACCAGGGGCCATGCTTTCTGGGGCGCCTCCAGTCTTAGACCATTAAGTCTGGTCTTCTTATTAGTATTTGAGTTCTGCATCCCATCGTTCAGATGTAATAATTTTAATGAAAACGGAATTATATGGCTTTTGCAGAGTGCTATCTATTTAATTCCGACTCACAGCAACCGTATAGGACAGAGTAGAACTGCCACATAGAGTTTCCAAGGAGCACCTGGTAGATTTGAACTGCTGACTCTTTGTTTAGCAGCTGTAGCACTTAACCACTGAGTTGGAATCAACTGGATGGCAATGGGTTTGGTTTGGTTTTGGTCTATGTACTTAAGAAAAAAGCCCAAAGCAATCTATAAATTCAACGCAACTCCCATCAAAATTCCAACAGCCTTCTTTAAGAAACAGAAAAGCCAATCCCCAAATTTATGTGGAAGAGCAAGGAACCTCAAATAGCTAAAATAATCTTGAAGAATAAAGTAGGAAGACTCACATTTCCTGATTTCATGATCAACTGATTTGCAACAAGGGTGCTAAGTCCACACAATGAGGAAGGAAGGGGCTCTTCAATAAATAGTGCTGGGAAAATTGGATTTCCACATATAGAAGAATGAGTAAGGATCCATGCCTCACACCACATACAAAAACCAATTCAAAATGGATCAAGGACCTAAATATGAACACTAAAACTATAAAATTCTTAAAGAAAATATAGACGCATGGCTGTAGAACCTAATTTTTAATGATGGAGTATCAGATATGACAACAAAAGCACAAGCAGCAATAGAGAAAATGGATAAATGGGACCTCATAAAAATTAAATATGTTTGTTCATTCAAGGACTTTATAAAAAAAAAGTGAGAAGATAACCTATAGACTAGGAGAAGGTTTTCAGGAACCATATATCCAATAAGGGTCTAATATTCAAAACATATAAAAAAAACCTCAACAACAAAAAGACAAACAATCCAATAAAAAAATGAGTAAAGGACTTGAACAGACATTCCACCAGAGAGGATATTCAGATGGCCAATGGCCACATGAAAAAGATGCTGAACATTATTAGCTATCATACAGATGCAAATCAAAACTATAATAAGATACCACCTCACTCCTATTAGAATGACAATGATCAAAAAAAAAAGGAAACCAACAGGTGTTTGCAAAGTTGTGCAGAAACTGGAACTCTCATCCGTTGCTGGTGGGACTGTAATATGGTACAGCCATGTAGAAAACAGTTTAGTGGTTCCTCAAAAAGTTGAACATATTGTTACCACATGACCCAGCAAAATCAATCCTAGGTATATACCCAGAAGAAGTGAAGGAAAGAATATAAACAAAAACTTGTAAACCAATGTTCACTGAGGTACTTTTCATGACAGCCAAAAGGTGGAAGCAAATGTCCATCAACAGATGAATAGATAAACAAAATGTGGTATATATACACATAGTGAAATACTACTCAGCATTAAAGAGAAATGGTGTCCTGATGCATGTCAGTAGATGGATCAACCATGAAAACATCATGCTGAGTGAAATAAGACAGTCACAAATGAACAAATATCGTACGACTTCATTTATATGAAATAAGCAAATATATAGAAATCAAAGATTATTAGTCGTTACCACAGCCGAGGGGCGGGGGAAAGAGGGAGTTTTTGCTTAGGGGACACTGAGCTTATGTTAATGGTGGAGGAATGATTTGAAAAAGGATAGTGAGAATGGTTGCACAACTTGAAGAATGTAATCATTGCCACTGAATTGCGCCTGTGAGGTTGTTGAGACGACATATGTTTTGTTATGTATGTTTTTACCACAATAAAATAAAAAGAAAGGTCATGAAAGGCTAAGGTGATTAATCATCAATTTAAGGCAGGTGAAAAAGTCCTCTTGCAGGGCAAGGTCTTAACAAGCTGAGGATCGTATCTAGAATTTAATGATAAATGTACCAGAGCTCCAGAGAAGCTTGAATTCTAAATTCTAGTAAGTGTGCTTTGCTAAGGTCAAAACCCTGAGTGTGAAAGAATGGGACCCTGAGACTTAAGATGGGGAAATCTAGGTTACCGCTCTCAGATCTCTTGAAACTCCAGATTACCTTGAACCCTCTAGGCTCGAGGAAGTAGCCTATTCTTCCCTGTTAAAGACTAGTACTGCCCCCTAGTTTGAAGGAAGGCAGAAGCCCCCTTGTAATATGTTCTTCTCAAAACCTACTCCCCACTGTGGGCACCAGGCTCATGAGGGTAAGGCCAAGAGGTCAGTAAAAAGAGTGCAGTCAGAAAATAAGTTGGAAAATAAAGTATTTTTATCAGCAGTCTACAAAGATAGACCATCTGAAGAAAATCTGAGACTAATTTGACTAAGAACAAGGCAAGTAAGAAGACTGAATGGTATAAAAATATATGTAGTTCTTCTGAGCACAGCTGTTGTTATTTTTGAAATATGCTATTTGGCATAAGTCTTATAATCACATTTTTAAAATGATTCAAGTGTGTGTAGTTAAAATGGCACTTACCAAAGTGTGAATATCCCCTTCACTGAGGGTGAGATCCCGCTTAGTGATGAGATGGTTCCGACCACCCTGCACAGCAACTGTGTCATTCTCAGCTGTTTGTGAAGTTGAGACCTAGGAATGCATTAATAAAATGATGGTAAATAAGAACAATAATAGAAAATGTTTTCATACTGACAGTTTGACAAATTCATCTATTAAAAAATAGTGAATAAAAATAAGTTTAGGTATGACAGAAAATTCACTACTTAATATATAGCAAAAACTATGAACAGAAAATAAAGTTTAGGGTCCTTAATATGTGGACAGACGTTACCTCTGCCCAGCCTTGATTTTCTCCCCTTGCATAGGTGGAGGGGAAACTGATGAAACATACAGAAACAGTCTGAAACTTCACATTACATCTGTGATGAATGTCAATCATGAGTTTACTTTTATTTTCTTAATGTTTCCTGTTCAGTGTTGTGCAATAGCTTCCTATCCCAATGTGTGTGCAAGGATGGAAATGACTACTGTACATTTAAGCAAATAATGCCCCACCTTTGTTTGTTTGCCAACCATGCCCTCCCCCTCCAAGGTATTTTTGTAAGTGCCACAATGCCAATTTTTGGTACATGTTGTAAAAACAATTAGCATAGCACGCTTACGAAAATACCTCACAAGGGGAGGGTGCGGCTGGCAAACAAACGTAGAAGGCACACATTATCTGCATACAAATATGGTATATTCAGTTATACATAATTACATATAATGGCATTTTTCTAGGCTGTGTAAGTTAAGAAAGTCAGAAGTGAAGGTTTTATCTTATCCTAGAGACAGAAATTCCACAATATCCTTGTTGTTGTTGTTAGCTGCTGCTAAGTCCCTGGCTCACAGGCACCCCATGCACAATGGGATAGGACCATTGTGATTAATAAGGTTTTCACTGGCTGATTTTTGGAAGCAGACTGGCAGTCCTTTCTTCCTAGTCTGTCTTAGTCTGGAAGCTCTGCTGAAACCTTTTCAGCACCACAGCAACATGCAAGCCTCTGATGACAGATGAGTGGTGGCTGCACTTAAAATATACTGGCCAGGAACTGAACCCGGATCTCACTAATGGAAGTTGACAATTCTACCACTGAATCACCATGCCCTCCCTTAAAAGAACATTATACACTGGATAAAGCTCAATGTGATGGAGTCAAGGTCAAATAGAGTCACTTAAGACTATTTCCTGAAGCTCACCAGACAATACAGGATTACATTCACAGAATTAATCATTATTCATTATACAAAGAAACAATCTAATCTTTAGTGTACTAATTAAGAACGAAAGTATTTTTGCTGAGTAGGTTTGTGTATTAAAATAGCTGTTTTTATTTCATGCATTTGTTTTATAGGTTTAGAAAAATAAGAAGTAAAATATCACAATGAAGAGTTGGTATTAAGCACATTACCTTAATTCTCAAAGGGTTAATCTCCATATCTGAAGTGCAGTTCATTGGCCCATCAATATCATATTGAAGGATGTACAACAAAGTGTTATTGTTATATTTGTAAGGCCACTGAAGATTTAGCATTGCCTTGCTGAATGAACTTGGACCATTGTTTCTCAGCTAATGAGGAAAAGAAAATATAAAATACTTTGGGCAAAAATCTATTTTATAATCATTCTCCCAATTAACTTTAGTACTCATATTAGCAACACGGATTTAATAGCAGACTTTCCACAGTTACTCTAATGTCTCAACATGAACATTATTATGAAAAAAGATCAAACTCAACATCTGTCTCTAAAAAATTGAAATGCCAAATGAAATATTTTTAAAATATTGATGAAAGATGGGCAGAGGAAATTTTCTTCCAGTAAAAGCAAAATTTTGATTATTTGCTACCTTCAAATTTTGTCATATTTGCAAAGTATTCATGCGAAAATACTCAATGATATAGTACCTTTATTCAGGGAGAACTAATTGGTTTTTAAAAACAATTTATATAAATTGATTTCTTTAACCATTTGAAGCTACTTGACTAATAAAAATGAACTTATAAATAGGGCCAAAATTCAAAGAAATGTCTGGTATTTACACTATGAAGAGTTTACATAAAAATTACATAGAATTTTTTTTTTTTTTAAAGTAGCCTAGCTTGTTCCTCTCTATAGTGGCTCTGTCTGACCAGGTTTCCTTTATATCCAACAGCTGCAAACCTCATAGATGTGCTGAACAACTGGCCCAACATCTTCTTCAGTCTCAGGGTTCTCCTTGTGCTCCCAATTTGGAATCGGAAGAAAGATATGATCAGGACTTGAGACTCTAAACAATGACCAAAGAAAACCTACCATGAATATCAAAATGATATAGTCAGTGCATTTTCAAAAGTACTCTGTATTCAAATGAATGAAATTAGAATTTAAAAAATGCATTGAAAAAAAATCTATACATGCATGCATGCACACGCGTGCACACACACACACACAAACTATTATTTATTAAATATACATATTAACAGATGAATTGATAGGTCAATTTGTAGAAAAGTTCGATAAACCTATTTTGTACCTGCTGGTGCCATATCTGATTCCTTCCCAGATGTTCATCTGAGAAATATTTGGGGCTTTGTAATACATATAAGACCCTCTTCTCTCTACAGAATCTATAGCCCTAGTAAAACCACCACTAAACATGGAGTACTAACTATTGGAAAGAAGTTAGGGCCTAGTTGTTATTGCTGTTGTTAGGTGCCATCAAGTTGGTTCTGACTCATAGCGACCCTATAGTTAAAAAGCACCACAAGAATGAGATATTCAACTTAGTAATCATACTGACCCTCTTATCTCAACAGCAGCTAAAACAGCAAGATCAGCTTTGTAAGATACCATTGGGCTTACTTTGTCAAAAAGATTGGAGCTGAAAAAGATAAAAAATTTAGAATTGAATTGAGCACAATCATCAAAATCATAGAGGCAAATTCAGTGAAACTAAAAATGAACAAATCAGAAGCAACAACCAAAAAAAAACCAGACTCGCTGTTGTCAAGTTGATGCCGACTCATAGAGACCCTACTGGACAGAGCAGAACTGCCCCATAGGGTTTCTGAGGATTAGCTGGTGGATCTGAACTGCCAACTTTTTGGTTAGCAGCTGAGCTCTTAACTACTACGCCACTAGGGCTCCAAAATCAACAAGGAAATGAAAAACTTATAAATCAAAATAATTATTTTCATTAGCATTTAATTCCAAGATGATCAGGTTTTATTTTGTTTTACAAACTCAAAACTGACATTATAATTATTCTTATAATGTAAATGTTGACTTGAACAATAGTATAATCAAGTCCTGAAATTTTAGCCTCTTCTATTCCATAATATTTAAATAATATTACATCATAAATTTATAACTAATAATGTTTCCTCAGTAGTTATTAAAAGCCAATAAAATTTGTTTACATACCTTTGGATTTGTAAATCAAATTTCACAGAAGTATCCATCTCTGATTGCTGGTGCACACTGAATCGAAGACCAGCTAAAAGCTTAAGTGGGAGGAAAAGATGATAATGTTAGTCAAAACAATGTCTAATTAGTCAAATTTCATATCAAATGTTCAAATAAAAAAGAATCCTATTTTTCTAAACTTATAAATAAAACTGAAAGTACTCTAACAAAGATGATTAAATCTAATTTCCTATCAAGTCTCTTTTATTTAAGATACTTGGGCCATTCCATAATGGAGTCTATTTAACAACAATTATTAATCATAACTTACACCTCCTTATAAGATTAGTTATTAAACTACTAACTAGTAAAATGCAATAGTAAATGTTTGTTGATTCAATGAAAATACAGCAATTATGCATAATGATTTGGTAACAGAAAGCTAACAAATGAACCAGTACTAATGGGTCAGGAAAGAAACTGAAAGGAAGAAATGGGCAGTTTACAAGAGTAGTAAGAGAATTTAGCTTTATTTAAAAAAAAAAAAAAAAAAGGCATGAGTGGGGCCAGAACCAGAATTTCTCCACACTTCTCACTTCACCACAATGAAACATCATAACTCCTGTAGGTGGAAAATTGATAGATTATAAAGATGACAACTGAGCAGCAAGGTAAGAGAAAGCAGGTGTCTTGGGGATTACATAAATGATACATAAAAACGGCCCTTCTTGGATATTTCATCAAACTGCGTCCCACTTTACAAAGCCTAGAGTTGGCCATTTGACATAACCATGAACTTTCTATACTGGACGGGCTATGAGTGAGACAGCAAGAGAAATGAGAACGTGAGAAACCAAAAAGCATGATTACTTGTTAATGAAACATTGTGTTAAATACATGTAAAAAACATAGAACTCAGGGTATTTGTGCAAGCCCTCTTCCCCAAGATACCAAACTTCTAGAAATAGTGACTTTTATTTGAGAACATACTTGAATAAACATGAAATATTTAGCCCCAAATTACCACAAATTTTCAAATTACCAATATTTACTGTTAGATTAAATAAATGCTATTGAAAACACAACACAAAATAGAGTCCCCGGGGGGTGCAAATGATTAAGGTGCTCAGTTGCTAACCCAAAAGTTGTAGGTTTGAGTCCATCCAGAGGTGCCTTGAAAAAAAGTCTGGTGATCTACTTCCCAATAATTAGCCATTGAAAACCACTATAGAGCACATTTCTACTCTGACACAGACGGGGTTGCCATGAGTTGGAATTGACTCAACAGCAACTCATTTACTGGTTTATATTGTTTACGCTTTAGAGGATTTGAGAAGAGATCCACTGAGACTTCTCGAGCTCCTGGGTTCTGTTCCCCACTGCCTAAAGGGGAGCATGATCAAACCAAGTTTTTCTTTGATCCTCTGTTTGGGACCATACAGTGTTTCAAGTTAATGGGATAAATCCATCCCATCTAAGAATGACAGGCTTAGTATTTTCCAGAGTTGCTTTTTTGAGCATTTGTGAAAGAAAGCATACGTTTGAAATACCAAATGGTCATTTCAGTCCCTAGTTTAAACCGTGTTCTCATCCATTGACCAAACTGAAGGCAGTGTAAAGAACAGTTTGTTAAACACAGTGCAATAGCACAATCTATTATTTTAGTATATTGGTCAAAACTAAACAAAACTCTGCTTGTCACTAAACTCTAAATCGAAACCAACTTAATGATAGCAATTTGAAGTGTTTATAAGAAATCACTATGGACAAACCCAGAGAAAACTATATCATTCTCTTTAAAGGAAAAAGAAAATCCATTTAATTAAAATGCTTACTTGAGTTCCAGCTTTCATTGGATTTCCAAGGTCACAAACCACCTGGCGGGTTTGGTTTTCTGTTTTAAATGCACAGGAAAGTCTTGCTAAGGCCTTTGATAGACAAAGAAAAAGATGTTAAAGAAATATAAATTACTGATGGGGAAAGAAAAAAAAAAAGCAGAAATCACAAGACTATAAAGATCCTGGGCAATATCAAGTAGTTGAAAATTCAAGTTTTTTTGTTTTACAAAGCAAATAAATCTATTTGAGCAAATGGGGATGAGGGAGAAGCCAGGACTGTGTACAATTGCCACATGTAAGTGTTTCTGAAAGATCCCTAGAGGACTTAGATACATAACCATACTACCTCTGGCAAATAATTTGATGGACAGGCTTAGACACTACATCTATGTGACCTCGTTCTCAGGCACTTAGCTAGCAATTCTAAAAATGTCATACCAATGCATTATGAAAGTATTAGGCTTGAAAGGGATTATGTAAGATAGTCACTCTACTGTTTAGCAATTTTGCCTTAGGTAGAATGGCTAAGCCAGTGCTTCACTAAATAGGAGAGCAGTGCATTAATATTAATAAGGCCTATGAGTGCATTTTGATTTTTAAAAAAGCAGCTTTCTTACTTCACTGTTGCGGACAACCCCAATGAAATCAGCTTGCGGTGGAATGGAAACAATGAGCTCAGCTTCATAGGCACCTTCTCCTTGATTCTGAGCCTTTACAGTCAATGTCAGAGGGTTGTCATCTCCAATATAGATCTTCTTTTGATCACTACAAGTTAATACAAAGCTAGACAGTGAAAAAAGACTGCATGGGGAGAGCATAACTGTTCAAAGACAGCACCGACACATTGAACAGTGTCTCAAGATATTTTAAGACTACTTCACAATTCAATAAGTAGCCCTGGTGGCACAGTGGTTAAGTGCTCGGCTGCTAACTAAAAGGTTGGTGGTTCGAAACCACCAGCCGCTCTGTGGGAGAAAGATGTGGCAGTATGCTTCTGTAAAGATTTACAGCCTTGGAAACCCTGTGGGGCAGTTCTACTCTGTCCTATAGCATCGCTATGAGTCAGAATCGACTATAGCAGTGGGTTTGGTTCACAGCTCATCAGAAAACTGGAAATAGCAAATCCAGTGCCTCACTCAGTAAAAGAAGACATTGATGCCGCTGGTATATCACTATCATTCACGTATCTATTAAAAACCTAAAACGTAAACCCACTGCTGTCAAGTCGATTCCGACTCATAGCAACCCTACAGGACAGAGCAGAACTGCCTTACAGGTTTCCAAGGCTGTAAATCTCTCTGGAAGCAGACTGCCACATCTTTCTCCTGCAGAGCAGCCGGTGGGTTCAAAGTGCTGACCTTCTGGTTAGCAGCCAAGCGCTTTAACAACCTGCACCACCAGGGCTCTGCCCATATCTATTAATGCAATAATATTATACATCTTTGTATATACTTATTAATTCCCTGATTTTTTAAAAGATAAAGGCCAAATTAATCATTCACAATGATTCTCACAGTTCTTTTTAACTTATATAATATATAAAACGGTAATATCCCTTTGAGTGTAAGAATATCCTCTATAATGAAGTATATTCTCTTTAGAGGATATAATGTTACTTGTGACACTGCACAATGATGAGTACAAACAGATCGATCAAAGTAGGTTACTAGTGAAAACACAGTGGATTTTTTTTGAAGTTCAATATTGATTAGTTTTACTCAGATAATCAGGCATTGTCCTCCAATGTAATTAATTCTCACTAAAATATATTAGTACTTTGAACAGAAAAATGTGCTCGTCCATTTAAATTTCTTACTGAAGATCATTATTACAGTGTTTATTATTTGCAGCAAAACTTACCTATCTACAGAAACCTTTAGCTTGGGTTTACAAACATTGTCTTCACCACAGTCAAGTAGAATATGAGCCTAGAAAAAATATTTTATTTTTTTATAATGAAAAACACCAATATAGAATACACATGCTGTATGTTTATATGTATGTGAACACACATATATGTACACATGCATACACTTATTTACACATGTCTACTTGTTTGTATACCTTAGTACAAAAGAGATCATGCCATTTAAACAGGTCAGTGTAGCTAGTCAAGAATGAAAAAGGAAGATATTCATAACATATAACACAATTAGTTGAGAACCTTTTAGTTCTATCTCAAATTAAGCTGTTATGATTTTGGAATTAAGTCTGGTATAGAAGAAAAAGTATTAAGTAAGAAAGAGGGGTCAGCTTCATACTGCTGCTGGCTAAGTTATACGATCTTGGGCAAGTTAAACTCCCTTCTAGAGTTTCTCATTACAGACTGAGGTTTTGACAATATTATAGAGTTGCTGTGAAGTGCAAATAAACATCTATTTAACAGATGCATACTGGGAAACTGGAAATACAGCTACCAAGGATAAAAGAATAATGAGTTGTAGATATACAGCAGCAATTCAGACAAGCAGATGAAAAGGGGTAAAGAAACTGGACAAGATGAGCCCCAGCATAAGCATGCCCATTGGTAAAGAGAGGAAGGAAGAAGAAGAAGAAGTGTTAAAGTCAGCAGACACAGGACAGCTGAAATAAGCAAAAAACCTGAACTTTCTTCTCTAGGTATAGCAAAGATGCCTATAAGTAAATAATGTCACTGTTCAGACATATGTAGGACACAAAGAGAAAAAAAAGATTCAAATAATGAAGAATGAGAATGAAGAAGAAAAAAAAAGGAAACCAATTATTTCTGAAGTTACTGCTCATTTCAAAAGTTAATTTACTTAAATAGCTGGCTTTAAATTGGTATTGGCATTAAAGATACTGATGTACTCAATAACTTAATCAGAAATGATGCTAACAATAATATCAAGAGATTTAAAAAAAAAATCTAAGACTATAAAGAGAAAATAACAATAATCCTTATATCAAAACATGTAAAGGGACAACAAACAATTTACTTTTTAAAAAATAAATACAACTGAATGATAGATCCAAAGAGGCTCAGATGTTCATTATCAAATTACTAACCAACCTAATATCGTGCATCCATTGAAAATAAAAAATATAAAGAATATGTATTAACATGGAACTATGTTTACATGTTCTACATTAATGAACAGTAGAAAATAGCACACATTATGATTATGAATGTGCAAAATGAAATAAAAAAGTTAACTGTTAAAATGTAAAAATCACAGAGGATTATTTGAATTTGCCTTATGTTGCTGTCATATACAGTCTTCTAAAATTTGAAAATAAAAGAGCTTATGGGATCTGGGGAAGGAAGACAAATACGAAATGACAAGCTCAATTTAGGAAAAGAATTCTAGGAGAGCAGAAATATTAATCTAAAACTATGAACATATAATAAGCAAAAGGTAGAAATGAGAAATATAATAACATTTGAATGCACAGATTTTGTAAAGGATTTTCTAAAAATATAATAGTCTGTATGAATTTTATTTGGTTTTATGAAAGAATTGTCTATATATTATGTACATAAATATATATATACATTTTTTACAATTAAAATGTAAATCCAAGATAAAATGTGTATCAAAGTTGTTCAGCAAAACAATAAAATGTTATGTAAATAAACTAGCACTTTGTTGTTTTCCTTGAATTATTTTATTGTTTTATATATATGAAATGTGACCCTGTCTTTCTCTACATATCATTCTGTATGTTCTGCATGGCTTTCAATATCTCTGACCTGAAAATCTAAATTCCTTCTCTTCTGACTTTTTTGAAATAGAATCATAAGACATTACAAAGCAGTATTTAAACTGCCTAAAGCTGAAATTTCAGATTTTTTTCTCAGCTTCCCAGATTTTATGGACAGATCTCATTTAGTACAGATCCACATTTGTGCCAAATATACATAAATTAAAAACCAACAATATGTTTTATGGTTAGCACTGCCCTGGTCTAAAAATGTAGCACACTGTAAAACACAATCAGTTACATTTAAAAATATAAATTTTAAAACCTTTAAAAAAGACCAAAGCATGAAAATCATGATAAATTGATAAAGTACAGTACCTGTCGACTAATATTGGCAGGAGTGAACTGATTAAGAATAGGTTGCAAGCCTGTTACATCAGCAGCCGTTCGATAATCTAATCGATACTCCATAAAAATAGTAATTGGAGTGAGCTTGTCCCTAAATTCGGATTCATCCTAGAAATGAAAAAGCTTCAAATTAATGATGGCATGAACTTAAAACTACCTGGAGAAATGCATGGATGCACAACACAAAGCCAGCAATAGTTATCCTTAGTCCTTCAAATCTAACAACACTCTTTATAGTCTGTCTGCCTCTTTTCAATTCTTAATTTTGTAGAGTTTTTCTTCTTTCTTTCATTTTTTCTTGGTCAATCTTTCAAAAAGTTAATCCTCTTCATTCTATCTTTTTAAAAAATTCATTAATTTTAGTTCTTATCCCGTTTTTTCCTTTGGGCTTATTCCGCTGATTCTTTTCTAACCACTTAAGTTGTACATTTAGTTCACTAATTTGCAGTCTTTGTTCTTTGAAAAAATCATTTAAGACTATACATTTGCCTTCACATTCTACTTCTTTAACACCCTGCGCGTTTTGATATACAGTATTTCTTTGATTTAGTTTCAATTAAGTTTCATAATAATTTATTTTTGACCCATAAGTTATTTAAAAGAGTATTTATTAATTCCCAATTTATCTTTTAGTTACTGATTTCTAAAACTGGATTGTGATCAGACAGCATGTTCTCGATGATAATAGTTTTTTGAAATTTGTGTAGACTTCCTTTATGTCCTATACATGGCAATTTTTATATTCTCTGTTGGGTATGTGCAGGGTTCTACATATGTCTGTTAAATCAAGTTTGCTAATTCTGTGTCTTCAAAATCTTTGTTGATGTTTTTATCTTCTTTTTAAAAAATTCCACCCTTAGGTTGCACAACATGATGAACATTATTCATGTCACTGAATTGTACCCGTAAAAAATATTGAAATGGCAAATGTTTTGTTATATATTTCTTTACCACATTAAGAAAAAAAAAAATCTATCTTTTATTCCTTTAAACATTTAATACAAATTTATATTCTGTAACTGATAATTGCAACATCTCCAGCCTCTGCAGGCCTAAAGCCTGCTGTTTCTTCTGGTTGCTTGTTTCCTTGTGTGTGTTTGGTGCTTTTTTTTTAACGAATTCATATTTGACTGAACTGAACCTGTGGAAATCATGGGGTCTATTTTGGATTGCTCTCCTCCACAGGGGCTTTGCACTTGCTCTCGTTGAAGCCAGGGTGCTCCTCTGTCCTGCGAACCCTTTGGTCTTATTCTAGTCTCTGGGCTAAATGCAGGAATCTCAGATTCAGACTCAGGGCTTGCAGAAGGCCCCAAGTCACTGCTCATGTTTGCAATTACTGCTCACCCTCCTCAGCCTCTGCCTCTCACCAGCAACCCTGGCTCACACATTTGCTTGCAACTCACAATGTAGATTTAGCCACTGGAGTTTTTTAGTTGATGGATTGTTTTTTGGACTCTATAGATTTCCTTTACTTTCTTGAGAGTCCAGCAATACTTCAGAAGTATGTTTATCATAATTTATTCAGTAGTATCGTTGTGGAAAGGCCATTTGGAATATCTAGTCTGCAGAAATAGAAATCCATTACTCAGGTTTTGACACTTTAAAAAGCCAAATTTCAACAAGTGTATTCTTCTGTTTTTCCTTTTGGTTTAGCACCAAAAAAAAATTTAGAGAAAGTGAAAATAATTAGATGAAAAAGACAACAATCACCGACTAAAAAGAAAATGTAATGGAGCCAAAAAGTATCTTACCCGCAGATATGCTATTAGTTCCTCACACTGCATCTGTCCCCCCCTTGAAATGGTCATGTTCTTGGAGTGACCTGGGGACCTGTTATGGAGAAACAGTGCTCGCCGAATTGCTCCCTTTTGCTTGAGTTTATCCAAAAGAAGCTCCACCTGGAAATCTATACAAATCAAAGAATATATAACCAACATATTCTTTACAGATACCTATCTGACCTAGATATGTAGAGTTTTCATGAAAACAAAAACATTTATTCCTTAGGAAGTAGTCTGCTTCTAGTTGGTTTTAAAAAAATGTCTATACATTGTAGTAAAACTACCAACACAGTTATTCTAAATAAGTATTTAATCAATGATTTTAATCCAACTATCCCCAAAGTGTAGAGGGTCAGCAAAAAAGAGGAAGACCTTCAACGAGATGGACTGACTGGCTGCAAAAATGGGCTCAAGCATAACAGCAATTGTGAGAATGGCACAGGACCAGGCAGTGTTTCGTTCCATTGTACATAGGGTCACTATGAGTCAGAACCGTCTCGGCAGCACCTAACAACAACAACAATATCCCCAAAGTAATGCCATAGATTAATTCCACACAATAGATAATATTGATAGTAAAACAAATATTCGATGTAGGAGAATTTTTTTCTTTTAAGCTGAGAGAAAAAAGAACATGAAATACATGTGAATTATGACTCTACCAATAATGCTAATAGCAGGACTATTGTTGTTTGTGATTAAGAAATATTTACTAATACGCACCCATACCATTATTTTAAACTCTATGTGATGAATGAATAGCTTATAACACTTGCAACTCCTGCTTCCAATGAAGTTTTTGGTGTAAGTTGCCACCTAGTCAATTCCAACTCATCAAAATATCAGGGAAATATGTCTCCCATAAAGCAAGTGACCAAATACAGTTTAATGAGATGTTAACAAACAGTTGACATCAAGTCAACTCCAACTCACGGTGACCCCATGTATGTCAGAGTAGAACTGTGTTCCATAGGGTTTTCAATGGCTGAGTTTTTGGAAGTAGATCACCAGGACTTTCTTCCAAGGCACCTTTGAGTATACTTGAACCTCCAATCTTTCAGTTAGCAGCCAAGCTTGTCAACCTTTTTGCCACCCAGGCACTCATTAATGGGAATAGAATCATCTTAAAATGAATATGCAGCCAACAGTTAGAAGCACATACTTGTTAGGACTACTACCTTAAAAGAACGATTTCTTTAAGTAATTTCTTCAAAGGAGATGAGTACAGACCTTTAAAACCACAGCTCCTTCCAAGTTTCTCTAAATGTTGAACTTTGTTTCAAATTTAGGTGAAAACTGTGGGTTATTTTCATTCTGACTTGGTTCCAATTCTGTTCTACCCAGCCACACTGCCCTCTTTACTGCTTCTCAAATACACCTCCAAAACCCACTGCCATTGAATTGATTCCGACTCATAGCGACCCTGCAGGACAGAGCAGAACTGCCCCATAGGATTTCCAAGGCTGTAAATCTTTACGGAAGCAGACTGTCACATCTTTCTCCAGTGGGGTGGCTGGTACCAGCATTCAAATTGCTAACCTTTCAGTTAGCGGCCAAGTGCTTAACCTCTGCACCACCAGAGCTCCTAAAACACACCTTACGCCTCTTGAAATCATTTCCTCCGCGTGAAATATTCTTCCAGACATCTGTTAGCGCCCTCATTTCATTCAGGTCCTTATGAAGCGTTATCTTCCAGCGAGACATTGCCTAGCTACCCCATGTAAATTTTCAAGCACAGACACACACCCAACAGTTTCAGTCCTCTTCCCGTTTATTAAAGCTCCTTAGCACTTGCCACTCTCTAACATACTGACAAATATTGGCAACAATTATTGAACACCTCTACCTTGCTCTCAGGGTCACATAAAACCATTTTTAGGGAAAAAAAAAAGTGGAATTAAGAATTTGCTGCATGGCTTAAATTTAGTGACCAAAACTCCCTTTCCTACTCCAGGATCCACCTCTACTCCTGAAATTGATGGAGCAGTCAATAGGCAACCAGAATATAAATAACCCAGGGGGAATTAGGAGATAATCTCTCCAAGACATAAAATATAAACTTCTTAGTAGACCCTTCACTTACAAACAATGATACTTATTTCCCGTAGAGTTCATTCATCTCACATTGGCAAATGCTTAGCTTTTGGAAGGCTAATCACTCAGCGGGCCATTTCATTCCCAGAATGCCAATAAATAAAAGTATTATCTCTGAATTGGCTTAAGAGTTTCCAAACAAAGGAAGTAATTATGATTTTGAGTATCTTTAAGTATGAACATTCAAATAAAATACAACAACAATTTGAGCAACTATTAAAATATCCCAAAACATTAAGTGCTGTGCTTGCAGCATTATTAGAATAATATCATTTTCCTACAGCACAACTTACTAAGCATCCTGGGAAGTTCTCCTTTGCCATCAGCCTTTAAGCAGAATCTGACATTGAAACTGCAAAAACAAAAAATATATATATAAATTCTATAATCTAGACTATTGTTTACATTGTGAAGCCTTAATGCCTTAACTGTTTTTTTTTTCCAAATTTTAGTTATTCTGTAATGTTGTTGAGAATACACACAGCAAAACATACATCAATTCAACTGTTTCTATGTGTATAATTCAGTGGCACTGATTACATTCTTCGAGTTGTAAAACCATTTTCACCCTCCTTTTCTGAATTGTTCCTCCTCCATTAACATAAACTCTCCGTCCCCTAAGATGCCTAGCTAACCTTCTGAGTTGCTGTTGTCAATGTGACCCCATATAGATAGTTCTTAAAAGAGCATAATGCTCAAGGCAGACATTTTTTACTAGTTAAGCTAACCTATCAACTGGTATTAAGAAGACTTCAGGGGATATTTTTGGTTTAAGGTTTAAAGATTATCTCAGGGCAATAGTTTCAAGGGTTTATCCAGCCTTCATGGCTCCAGAAAGTCTGTAGTCCATGAGAATTTGAAACTCTGGTCTGCATTTCACCCCTTTTGATCAGGAGTCCACTACAGAATCCTTGATAAGAAAGTTCAGTAATGGTAGCTGGGCATCAACCAGTTCTTCTGGTCTCCTGTCAAAGGCGAAAGCCTTAACATTATTCCTAAAACACGAAACTATACAGAATAATCTTAACTCATCCTTTAGTAATATAAGCACATTGCCTTTCACAGTACGTTGATGAGAAGAAAGAAGAAAAAGAATCTTCTAACCTTCTTTCAAGTTTAAAAATCCTGTTGTAAAATCTGAATGAGGAAAACGACAGTTCAGATTTAAAATAATGTCTCATTTAATTAAAGGACCTAACAACAAGTTCTTCTAGGGCAATGTTTTTCACAATTTATTCATGGGTCATGAAATCAAATTTAATGGGTTGTAGCCAGCATTTTAATAAATAAAACTGACACAAATACTAAGAGTATTACTTCGTTAAACTTTTGACTCAATTATATGTGTTTACTGGGTTATGATGCAAAATGTATTTCTTACCATGTGTCTTGGTCAAAAACATTTGAAAGCTCCTACTCTAGTGCATTCGAAGCCTTTGAATTATAAGCATAATTATAAGCATATTATTAGCAACTTCAGAGGGACATGAAGGATGAAAGAAGGGAAGAAAGGCAGTGGAACTTAAAGCCAAAGTTCTAAAAACAAGTCCACCGCCAATCAATAAAAATGAAGACCAAATATTACTGAATTTCCAATATAATCCAAAGAAAAAATAAAAATTTGAAGTGATTTTAATAACTACAGTAATAAATCTAAAGCAAAAATCAGAAAAAAATACTTTTTAGCTTTTAAAAAAATTTCCCAGCTTTCAATCATTGTACTTTCATCTACACAGTCTCTCTAATTTCTCCATGTGAGCAAAGAACTTGAGCAGTATTTCCCTAAGTAGGGTATCCAAGGTGACTTTAATAGTGTATGGGTCAAATTTTTTATCACATAAGTTTTACATTTATTTTGACATGTGTTAGAAAAATCCTGGTTTCTTCACTTTATTTTATTTTAAAATATTTTAAAGGAAATAGTGAATCAATTTTAAAATTTTTTTTAAGAAAATAATATAGGTAGAATAAAAATGTAGCAAAAATAATGAGAACAGCATACAAAATGATGTAGACTTGATAATACAGAGAATTCAGACACTGGACTTTCAAAAGAATAATATAGTTTTTCTTTAGAAATTAGTAAAGGAAAAAGCAGAAGAACAATAAATTATAGCAAAATAAAATTTCTTCATAGCTAGTGATTCACAGATACTGAATCTGAAAAAGAACTCATCTTTTAAAAATTAAAATGTCTGTGGACCTATTTAGAGTTAAATGAGTTCTGAGATCTTATTAGCTATTTCTTCTTTATGAATATATTCATGGAGCATGCATTCTTTTAAAATATAATCTTATTCTAGTTTATAAAATATTTCTGGAGGCTTCTGGATGACTTATTTGGAGCAATACTTCTATAATGCAATCTATGACATGAAAATAGAGTGTATTTATAGAACTGTTTTAGCAATATTTTAGTATCCTCTTCATTTTCAATAATTTCCAATGATTTTTTTTTTTTTAATGATTATTGAACCAATAACCCCAAAATAAATTCATTCATCAAATGCTCTTACCAGGAAACTTTGAGAGATGTGCCAGGCAGTGGGCAGGTTTTATTATCTTGATTTAAAATGCTGGGGTATACTTCAAGGCCAGCGTTTACAGTGATAACTGGTCTGGCCCTGGTAAAAAGATAAGAAAAGGTAGAAGAAAAAGTTATTTAAAAATAAACGTTATACTGTTCCAAACATTTTAGGTTCAGATTCACAGCATATACAGAGCAATGTCTAATAAAGAAAAAATCAAAGCCTGAATGTAGGATGACCAGTAATCCCGGTTTGGCAGGACTGTCCTGATTTTAGCACTGAAAGTCCTTGTGTCCAGGGAAACCCCTAGGCAAACTGGAATAGTTGGTCACCCTAGCTAAATACTAAAGCAGATTAGCTAAATAAGTTGTAGGATACCTACCTAATTCCAAACAATACCACGGGAAAACATGAGTGCTGTAAATCCATCTGTGTTCATATGCAATGATCTCTAAGATATACCCAAGACATAACTTTAGTAGGAGAGGAAAAAAAAAAAAAAGCACTAGGTATAAAGGATACGTGCACACGCACACACACGATTTGTTTATGCACAGAATACTTCCCGGAGGATACACAAATAAACTAGTGACTGGTATGGAAGAAAATGTATTTTTTTTAAATTGTCACTTACGCCACTTTTGTATTGTCTGAATTTTTACCATCTGCATGTATTAGTTCATTAATAATCATTGAAAAAACTAAAACAGCAAAACAGCAAATTAAAATCCAGCTGCAAATGTTCAGATGCACAGGTTCAAAACCTGAACAAAATTACATTAGGCTCAGGTCAGTGTGCCTTTTTTGAAAGCCATAAATCTCTGGGATTTATAAGTACACATGCTGCCCCTACAGCAGCAGTTAAATTGATCCATCACAAACTCTGTTAGTTTTCCTACTATGTAGAAACATGACCCATAAAGTGGAAACATTTTAATCTACTTGGGAAGTCAGATGATATTCTAAGGCATAATGAACTGATGAAATACAGTCAGTGACTGGACTATGTATAAATTTGGAAAACAGAAATATGTGAACTTCATCATGTTTCTCTAATAAGAATATTCATTTTTAGACTAATTACATACTGCCCCTTATGGTCACAGAATACTGTGTCAGAGGCACCAAGTTAGTTTCTTGTCTCATAAGAAAATGAAAACTTATACGATTTTTAAAAAGCAATTAAAAATATAGAATATCTTTGAACATAATTTAAAGAACTAAGGAAAAATCCTGAATGCTTTTCTAAATAAAAATATCTACAACTTTCTCTTCCTCGGGTCCTCTTTGTATAAATATTATTTGCCTACAGTAAATCTTGAATAAGGAGCCCTGGTGGAGCAATGGTTAAGCGCTCAGCTGCTAAGCAAAAGGCTGGTGGTCTGAACCCATGCAGAGGCTCTGCAGGAGAAAGACTTGGTGATCTGCTCCCATAAAGATCACAGTCTAGAAAACCCTATGGAGCAGTTGTATTCTGTCAGATGAGGTTGCTATGAGTCGAAAATTGACTTGATGACATCCACCAAACAACAAATCTTGAATCAAAAGAACAAAAAACTTTAATCAATATTTCAAGAGGAAAAGATTGAAATTGAAACTCTGGTTCTTAACTATAAAGATTTCAAATAATTCAGACGACTCCTATATTACAAGATATGGAAACAGGCCCACCTGTATAAGACAGCTCGGTCCACACCAAAAGCTCCTACAATCAAATCTTAAGAGATAGTGCAAAAACATGTTAATAATAATAATGGTTACTAAATTCATATACCATTCTCTAAAACCTCTAATGCATAATAACGATTTAGACATATTATTAAAACTATTCTTCATTAAATGGTTGTACAAAAACATCTAAAAGGCTAAAATACAGAAAAACTGTAAATATGCTATCATCAATGACAAATGCTCATCATAAACTAGGTTTTCATCCAACAGACAAGAGTTTTTTTATGGCTGTTTAATAAAAACCAGCAACAATAAGAAAATGTACACCCCCGCCAAACATACATAGCCCCAGTAGAAAAAAGCTTTACAGATACCTATGAATTTTACAATTTCAAAACACAAAACAAAACCAGAAAAGCACAATACACATACTTAGAATATGATAGGAGATAGCATTCAAATCAGCAAGAGCAGAATGTACTAGCACAACTGGCTCCCCATTTGAAAAACTTAACTCTGTACCCAAGCTAAACTTGAGGAAGCCCTTTCTAAGCAGAAAAGCACATGAAAAACCATATAGACAGGCAGACTGGATTACATAAAAATTAAAAACTTCTTTTGCCCAAAATGTAAATGTGACAAACTGGGAAACATATATGAGAGTTAAAGAATTAATATCCTCAATATATAAAGCACTGGCATTGTGCTTTAAAGAAAAAAAAAATCAATGAATCAATGAAAGAAAAACATTCTGATAGAAAAGGAGGGGGAAAAAAGACATAAAAAGGAAATTCACAAAAATAAAAATGCATGCCAACACAAATATGCTTAACCTCACTAAAAAACAAAATATATAAGTTAAATTAAAACAACATTTTCCACCTATCAAACAGTTAAAAATTATTCTAAAAGTAACAGAAGATGACACCTAGTCTAGGCACAAGTGTGGGAAAATGAACATTCTCATTTACTGCTGATGAGGGCTAAAAATAGTTGACAAAACCTTCTTCTGGAGGGAGTGGAGTTGTAATTTGACAGTGTGTATCAACAGCCTTTAAAAAAAGTGTAAACCTTTGACATAGCAATACTAGGATCTTGTCCTAACGAAATTATCAGAGGTATGCACTAGAATTATATACGAGGATCTAAATGTTCGATGAGGCTAAGCAGGATATGTTATCCCATGTAATGCAACTGGAAACATAAAATCCATGTTTTAGAAGACTAATAACATGTGGAAACGTTTGAGACTTTATGTAATTAAAATATGCTGTGAATAGTGCATAAAGCATGATTTTATTTTGTAAAAAAAGTATGTATGAATGTTTAGAAAAAAAGACTGGAAGATAAGCTTTGCTGTATTTTTTGAAGTTCTACAATAAGTATATTGCATTTATAATATATTTTAAAAAGCCACAATGATCAGTCAAGGTCACACACATGCTAGGTCTTTCAAAAAAGCTGGTTAACAATTTAAAAACTTAGAATGAGCATTTACAGCATTTATTTTTGTTTATAGTTTCTATAGTTTTTTCTCTGACATTTTATAATAGACTTCAAGACAACAGAAGAAGGAACTCAGTAGAGTATGTGCTTTCTATTGCAAATACCCAGCAAATGGAGCTGTCTTTCTTTTATATCCCCTTCAGTGATGAGAACAGGGCCTTAAATATATTAGGGGCTTGAACAATACTTGAAATATTGAATTGAGATGATTTATAGTATCAGTCAAGAGAGACACAACTAATATTATTTGCTATTAGGACTGACAAAATCTAATAACTATAAATAGATATACTATTTATAGGAAAGCACCTGGATATCCATTTTTGTCTATATCTGTGGCTCCTTTCATTGAATAGCCAAAGCTTGGTGGCATGCTCCGAGCAGCCCATTGCCCTTCAAGGATTTGAGATGGTACCACATTCAAGCCTGTAGATCTTCCATTGAAGATATAAACAATTCCTTTTTTATCTTCACCCCCATATGGAGCAGCAATTGCAATATCTGTTGGGGTAAGAAAAGGAGAGGGAGAGAGAGGGGAAGGACAGAAGAAAGGGCAGAGAGGGGGAAAAAGAAGTGGGGGAGGAGTGGAAAAAAGAAGGGGAGGAGAAGGAGAAGAGGGCAAGGAGAGAGAACGAGAAAGCCTTAGAACTTGCGATTATTTAATGAAGAAGATCCTAATAGTTACAGAATCCACTTATCATGACAAATAGTAATTCAAAGTTCAGTAGGGTACTCTTTATTTAAAAGCAACAATCTAATTCAAGGAGATTTAAGAGAAACCATGTAGAAGTGACATTAATTTGGAGAACATACTCTGGGTCTGATTTTTCTGGACCTCAACTGCCTCATCTTTAAAATGACAGTTGGGAGAGGGTTTCAAAAGATTTATCTAAGGTTAATTTTAGCTCTCAAAATTCTAATTAATTTCTTTAGGCATGGTTTTTAGCTCCTGCGGAGTAGAAGTCCATGTGGTTCAGAAGTTTGCAAGTTATAATTTCATTTTGATCTTGCTTAACATGTATCAAAATAATATTAACAAATAAGTTTAAAATTTTCATTTTATTTTATTGGCGTAAAACAAGAGAAATTTATGTTCTCACAGTCTGGAGGCTACTAGTCTGAAATCAAAGAGTCGGAAGAGCCATACTCCCTCCTAAGGTCTAGGCATGAAACCTTTCTTGCTTCTTCTAGCTTTTGGTGGCTGCCAACAACCCTACGTACCACAAAACAAAACACTGCTTGGTCCTGTGTCATCCTCACAATAGTCGTTATGCTTGAGCCCACTGTTGCAGCCGCTGTGTCAATCTATTTCGTTGGGGGTCTTCCTCTTTTTCACTGACCCTCTACTTTACCAAGCATGATGTCCTTCTCTAGGGACTGGTCCCTCCTGATAACATGTGAAAAGTACGTCAGACGAAGTCTCGCCAACCTTGCTTCTAAGGAGCATTCTGGCTGTATTTCTTCCAAGACAGATTTGTTCATTCCTCTGGCAGTCCATGGTATATTCAATATTCTTCACCAACACAATTCTTCTTCGATCTTCCTTACTCACTCCCCACCCCAACTGCTGCCTCCTTTATCAAATGGCCTTCTGTGTGTCCATATCTCTGTGTCTGTCTCTTCTTACAGGGACACTGGTGATTGGATTAAGCTCACCTACTACAGTATGTCTTCACCTTAACTTACATTTTAGTTACTTCTGCAAAGACCCTATTTCCAAATAAAGTCACATTCACAGAGAGGGAGGGGTTAAGGACTTGAACATATGCTTTAGGGGGACACAATTCAACTTACTATAGATCCTCTGAGATTAAGTTATATTACTGCATGCTCACAGCTTGGTACATGACCCAGAATATTGTAAATAGTCTACAAATGTTTTATTATTGACATAAGATGGCTCTCCAATTACAGTATGCAGGAGAATGACAGGTACTCATTTTTTTTTTAATGTAGATTATCCCCATCAGAGATTCTAATTCAATACATTTTTAACAATTCCTCACGATTTCAATGACAAGGATATTAAACAATACATATATTTGTAAATTTTACTTTTGGTGAAAATATATACACAGCAAAACATATACCCATTTTGCAATTTCTACATGGCTTCATTTTGATCTTGTTCAACATGTATTGAAATATGTAAACAAATAAGTTTGAAGTTCTTAAAAAAAATCACCAAATGATCACTCTAACTTTTCTATCTCTAATATTACAAATATGTCCACTTCTCTCTATCTCTGCTGCTATGACCCTAGACAACCCACTCTCATCCTTTGCCTGGGCCTCCAAGCAGCCTCCTAAGTGGTCTCCCACTTCTACTCTTACTCCTTTAAGCCATTACCATTCTCCTTGAAACTGCCAAATGTTAAATAGATCATACCACTCCCTCCTTAAAATCCTTCAATTATTTCCCAAAGCATTTAGAGTAAGACCTAAACCCTACCTGGTCTGACCACTGCTTAACTTGTAAATCTCATTGCCTGCCTCCCCCTCTCCCTCCCTTGTCCCTGTAGTCTTCCCCTCACTCACTCTTCCCAGTACCTTGGCCTATTTTTCTGTTTCTTAAATACATGGAGCTAGTTTTCATCCCTGGGCTTACACACGCTGTTTCCTCTGCCCCCAACAGCTCTTGCTCTACAGCTTTTCTAGCTTTGCTCCTACTGCAGATCAAATGTCATCCCCTCAGAGATGTCTTCCCTGGCCCCCGTGAAACAATGCACTCGCCCCTCCTGACCCTCTACCCACCAGCTACCAAGCACTCTCTACCACATTACCTTACTCTTTTTTGAGGGCCTACTACCTTATCACTATCTGAATTTTCCTCTTATTTGTTTATTTATTTACTCTATTGCTCCTCCTTAACAATGTCAGCTTCATGAGAGCAAGAAGCATTTTTCTCTTGCCGGTCATGGCCCCATACGCACCAGTCATATGAAAATGCCTCAGTTTCCCTACTGTACCCAAACTATTTTATGTCTCTTTAATGACACATCCCCTAAAACATAAAAGACACCTTGATCACTTATCCTTTATGAGACCATTATGCCCAGGAATATCGTAAACACTGAGATGATCAAATTCTAGTGTTTATTTGCTTACATATATACATTGTCTTATGGAATGCTGGGTTCCTTAAGGACACAAACGGGCTCTGATTTAGCCTCTCATTTTCAGCACCTGGAACAGTGCTTTGTCAGCAGTTGGCACCAACTAAATTTGTTGAATGAATAAGTTTATTACCCTTAAAGAAAAAGTAGTATTTAAATTATATAAAAAATCCTTCTTTTGCCCTTTTCTAAGCTTCGAAAGATAAGTTTAACCTTTAAGTTGATACGTGCATTAAGAATGTATTTATTAAAATACAACTGCCCAACAGAAGATGGCTCTAGTGTTGAGGGACCGTTTAATGAAAATTATGTGTACCTTTTCTAAACCTTTCATTCTTTTGTACATTCTAATCATCTCTCTTGAGGCTGTCACCTATAGTAGGAAGAGTCCTATTTCTTCATGCAATCTAGTTCTTCCTTTGATCATCTTAGGTGCCATTTTCTGGTAGTTGTTGCTTTTTCTTTCTTTTTTTCTCTACCTTTCTTAAGAAGTACTGACCAAAACTGTACATAATTACCCCAAGGGTATATAAAAGTGAGGAACCTAGCTTTGCTGTTTTGTTTTTGGTATCTTTCTTAACGACACTTAGTGTTTTTGTGATGGGAGGAGGTAAAAAGGGCGCAACAAAGGAGCAGTAAAGGGTTAAGGTCTTCAGGTATGAACAAGAAAAGATAGAGATTATAACAAAGAGCTCATTATCCATAGTTACATAAAAACAACTCAGATTACCTTCCACCAAAGACATTATCTTCACAATCTACTATTTGAACAGTAAGATCTAAGGAGAAACCATGGAAGATCATAATCGGCCTCTATGTTATCTATCCCTAAAGTCCATCTTTGTAAAATCTCTGTAAAACCTCAATTTTGTTGTTGTTATGGTTTATATTTGCTGTGATGGCAAATAACACATTTTAACAAAGAAAAAAAAAAGAAAGAAAGCAGGATGGCCATAATAGTGAGGAAAATTCTTTAAAGTGGATAAAACACCCTAAAGATAAGATGACAGCCAACATGCCAGAAAACCTCTCCCAGAAAAAACCTGGAAGACAGAGGCCGAGCTATTGCAGAGAACTCATTAACTTTATTTAAGGTAGAACTTCAACTCTGACCCTCTATTTTCTCGGTTGCTTTGGTTATTAATGAGCAATGGTTTGGTCTGTTCCGTAGTATTCTTTTCAGTCTCTACTGTTACCTTTATACCACTGATCCATTTGATTTATGTTAATTTCTCTTGGTGGTAAAAAATTTTAAGACTCTATTTTTGAAAGCAAAATGCACCTCTGAGTAGTTTTTCTCTAAAACTGAAGAACTTTTAAAGTTAATCTTAGATATTTTTATTACATGCCATAAAATCACCTATGAGGTAAGAGTAGAGTCTTGACGCCAAACAAGCATATTCTTTTCCACTACTATTTAAGAAATAAAAGAGTCATCTCTATTTTTGAAGTTTTCTTCTTAATATATAACTTTATATTTTAAGGGGCATATCCCTATATATTATTGATTACACAAACCAACAGTTAAAAATTTCCGTTCTGTGATCTCTAGAAAAGTTTATAACAGTATTCTTTAAAAAAAAAAAACAAACAAACAAATTTGGTGATTAATAACCTATATTTCATGGTTTGGAATAGTGTTCTATAATAAAAGTCGACTTTGTTTTTAAAGATGTCTACAGTTATTGAAATGGAACTGTGGGCTTGCGCCTTTAACGTGTCCCGCATAAAAGGAGACATAAGGGATATAAACTCGCTCAGAGTATTTTAGGCAACCAGAGCAAAGTTAAAGCTTTAAAAATATTAATCACAAATCAATCCACTGCCTTTGAGGTGTGTGTGGGGTATGCATTAGAGTCAGCGCTGCCCAGACAATGAGCTAGGAGCATTTTTCACACTGTAGCCAACTGGACAGCAGAGGGCACTGCTGCTAAGCAGGACACAGAGACTCAGAAAATCATTACCTAGCACTTTGCCCACTGGGCAAGCAGATTATTATTTTCAGAAATTAATCATTCCAACACTCTAACTTGGAAGTGTATGGATAATTCATGGGGTCCATTTCGGAAAACTTTGCAGTGATGCCTTTTAACAGGTGTGTCACTCAATTCTTCTTTCCAGGAAGGTTGCCTCTAGTAAAATTCAACAAACAAAATTATAGGACTTTTCCAGGACGGCATAGAGAATTAAGGACCCACAGTCGCTGAACTTTGATCTTACCATTGTAGCCATCCTGGTCCAGATCTCCCAAAGGTGCTATAGCGCTGCCGAACCTTGCAAAGACCTCAAACCCATTCAGCTTTGTTGTCTGGAAGTCTCCTGAAGCTCTTTGCAGAGACACCGAGACCTGACCCACCTCTTGGAGTTTGCCATCAGAACCACGATCCATGAAGAGAGGTGCTCCAATAAACACATCTGCATAGCTAAAAGAACGGAATAATTTCACCAGAGCAAGATGAAATTCTACCTGATTATTAATAACCATGTTCTTTTTTATTAAAACACAGTTTCCCTCTTCCATATCTCTCACAGCCACAATGAGGTATAAAGTGGTTACAACATAGCAATTATTTCAAATCCAAGCCTTCTTTAAACTCTTTTTAGAAACTAAAAGTCATTCATAAAATTACTTTACTCTTTGATGGCATAAAAGCTGGAATTATGGCCAACACAGAAGTTTTCTAATATTTGTGATTGAAGTTGCTTCAAATTGGTTTCTTAAATAGAAAGATTAGCAAGAAGGGGACAGAGAAACAGAAGAAAAACTGTTCAGTTTTAGTAAAATGTTCATAAACACAAGAGAAAACAATTTCTGGGAGCATTTTTGTAAACTTACTCATCCCCATTAATGTCAGTGGCAGCTACGGAAAATCCGAAATATGCAGCCATCTGGACAACAAGATGAAAACGAAATGTTTACATTTCATCCAGCAAGTTTAGAAAATTAACATTTGTAGTATATTTATCAAATAAAGTTTTTTTGTTTTTCCTCTTCATTAGCCCTTCAATCTAAATTTCTTCTTTTTTGGTTATTCTACCAACACAATGACAATCAGGTAATGAGGTCTGTGTATTTCACTAGATTTATGGGCAAAGCATATTCCATATATATCAATCCAATGTCTTCTCAATGTCTCCAACACATGCCATTTAAAGGCAAAGTAAAATCAACTTTCCTTAGGAGGCCTAACCTATTATCTCCTTCTTCTCCATCACCTCAAATACTCCAGACACCAGCAGACTCACTGCAGATCAGACATACATTTGCAGACAGGTATTTTAATTGAATCCAAGAAGTTATATGTGAATGTCTATACATCAAGGATACCAAAAAAAACAAACTCATTGCCGTCGAGTCGATTCCAACTCATAGCGACCCCATAGGACAGAGAAGAACTGCCCCATAGGGTTTCCAAGGAGCACCTGATGGATTCGAACTGCGAAACTCTTAACCACTATGCCACAAGGATAATAGATAACAATTATTAACAAACTGAAAAGCTGGCTCTCCTATGTGGAACTATTACTACCCTAAAGAAATTGCTGTTTGAAAGAAAAGGTATGGAAAGAAGGTAGTTCTTTTCTCATAGCTCAATCGATTACTTGCTAGGTCGTTTTGCTGTTGAATTATACAACAGTTGTTGTTGTTGTTAGGTGCTGTCGAGTCAGTTCCGACTCATAGTGACCCTATGTACGACAGAAAGAAACACTGCCCGGTCCTTTGTGTACTTATGTGTTTGGGTTTATTACAGGTTATTATGGGTAGAAAGAAGAGATGTCCTCTCCCCCACCACAGCAGAATGCTGGTCATCAGAAACAGAGCAGTTTGGCTAGAAAGAAATGTGAAAAGGGAAGTTCTAAAGAGAGCCCAACAAGCAAAATAAAACTAGGAAAGATGACAAATTAAAGTTGAACCAAGGCAAAGAATGAGTCAAAAAACCCAAAAAGGAAAGTTAGTAAAGCTTCCAAAATTTGATTACTAGAGCTATTAGGAGGGAATAATAAGGGAGATTCCCATATTATCTATTTTGGTAGGTACAGTGTAATTGAGAAAATGAAAGGCATGTTCTGTATTCAATCATAAGATCGGACCGTGTGTAATAAAGTATACCATATCTGGAGTACCAGGTGCCTAGAATTTAACAGAATAATATTCTTGGACCTTAGTCTTACAGAGTGTTGCCCTGAAAGGATAAAGAAAAGATGGTATTTACTGGGACAAGTTTTGTCCTGGGCTCTATGACTGAAGTGTTTTCCTCTGATACTCACAACATCCCCATGAGGAAGTTAAATAATGTCCCTATTTTTATAAATGAGGAACCAGATCTACAGTGGTAAATGCCCTGTCCATTGCAATAACAGACTGAATACAGACAGCCAGGTCTATCCTAATCCAAAGCACATGTCTTTTCCCCACAAAATGGCTAAGGAAAAATAAAGTATACAAACGATCCAGAGACTTGCACATGGGCAACAGACAGAAGTTGTCTGAGATGAAGAAGACACAACGACACAGAGGGATAACCACCACTGCGGCAGCCATAACCTGCCTGCCAACTGCCGTCCACTCCATGTTGTACATCAACTGACTGCAACAAAAGAGGGAAGGGGCCTCTGGGGGCCATGAGTCTAGTTCTCCATCCTGTCAATCTTCTCCCAAAGCCCAACAATCTGTACCCTATAATTCGTTTTTCCATCTACTGTTTAATTTTTCCTTTATCATTACTAACTTATCATTTAATTCTCTGAGACATACAATACAGAATATTATAAAATGCCTGTACTTATAGAAAATGTCTAGTACTTAAAACCATTACTTTTTAACAGAATATGCTAGTACATATAGTTCAAATAAATGAAGTTTGCTTGTAGTATCTGTAATATACATATCTGTGTCATTCTTTATGTATCTACTAAAACTAAAAGACGTATTAAATTAGAATTTTATAAGCAAAAAAAAAGAAAGTTTTTGTGGTTTTGTGTGTGTGACATGTACGTACACAATTTGATTTTGTATTTCCTTAATAAAACCCATACCAAATAAACAAAAAAGAAAACCCAGCCATAATATGGAATCTAAAGGCTTTGTTTAAACAAATTACTTTGATTTAAACAAAGGTGAAATATTTAAAGCCTATCTTACATTTATAATATAGAACACTATGAGATCATTAAACCATTATGATGTTGCCAAGGAAAGTCTTAAGAAATCAGGAAATGCCGATGATAAAAGGTTAAGTAAAAAAACAAAACAAAACAAAATTAAAAATATAGCATACACCAATTTTTGTTTTATATGCACACATTCATACACACACAAGAGAAAGAAATACACCAAAATGATAACAATAGTTAACTGTTTGATGGAATTATAGTTGGCTTTTATAATTTTTTTTTATTTTCCAAATTTTCTCCCAAGAGTATATACTGCTTTTCCAATCAGAGAGGAAAAATACTATTTTGAACACATACCTGCTCACCAGTAAAATTGTGTAAGGAAGACATGTTTTTCCCATCATAAATATAAACCTGTACAGGAAGAACAAAAATATATGAAATATAGTAAAATATAAGAAGGCCCAGCAATTTTTAAAAACACCCTTTAATTTTCCTACCATTCCCAAAGTTCTTGCTGCTCGTGGAACTCCTGAAACAAAATCTAGAAGGAAAAGAAAAAGCCTTAATCACTTATTTTAAGACCAAGACTGGAAACTGCAGGAGGAAGTGGATGTGTCAGAAAGCTTGTTTTATTATCTCAGTAGAAAATAAACAAGTGATTTTTTTTTATTTTATTTTATTTTTTATTGTACTTTAGGTGAAGGTTTACAGAACAAATAGCTTCTCATTAAAAAGTCAGTACACATATTGTTTCATGACATTGGTTAACAACCCCACGACATGTCAACACTCTCCCTTCTCGACCTTGGAGGACTTTTTTTTTGGTGAAAATATACATAGCTAAAGCTACGCCACTTCAAAAATTTCTACATGTACAACTCAGTGACATAGATTACGTTCTTCCAGTGGTGCTGCTATTCTCACTATCCTTCTCCAAATTATTCCATTATCATTGTCTTCAACTCACTGTCCCCTAGGCTTCCCATCAAACATTTTGAGTTGCTGTTGTCAATCTGATCCCACATAGATAATTCTTTTTTTTTTTTTTTGTATTTTAGATACAAGTGATTTTTTTTTTAAATTGGTAACCCATAATAAATGGCCCCAGCATTTTTTAACCACAGGATCAAACCTTTACAAAATATAGCAAGACTATTGAGGACTCTCTAATAAATGCATGCTTGCCCTTAAGGCATTTATAATCCTGTTAACAGAGAATAGGTAAGATAAAGTGACTTAAGAATGAAGAAAAGCTGTATTTACACTATTGAAAAATAATACAGAGCAAACTGAAAGAGGTGGGATGGGGCCTGTGGCACAGAAATGTGATAAAAATCAGGTGCAGTCCATCATTCCTAAATTGAGCTCTGAAGGAAGACTGATAGACTGAGGAAGGAGGAGATAAGGACATTACAGACACAGACCTGGAAGCAGAAGGCTACAAATTATGCCTAAAGAAAGAAGAAATAAAGCCTCTTCAAGAGGAGTAACTTCGTTGAAAGCAAAAAGGAAGGAGGCTGGAGGAATAACTGCAAGTGCTGGGGGCTAGAAAGGAGCGGGAGAAGCGCAAGAGACTGAGGAAGACAGCTGCCTCAATTTCAACGGCCACTAGAGGGCGATCAACAATGACTGAGCTCTCGAGTCCTGTCAATGCACTAACGTCTCCCTCATTTCTTACGTTATATTCCATAACCATGGTTTCAAAACTATATAACTCCTGAAATATTTCAATGTAAAAATGTTTCAAATGTTTGATTTAAACTTTAAAAAAGGATTTAATATAATTCAAGAGAATCATACCGTCTATGCCATCACCATTGAAATCTCCAACAGCCACTGAGTAACCTAAACAGGCAAGCAAAGGTAAACACCATCAAGACAGGACAGTCACCTTCAGCATACTTGCTGAGTCAACTTTCCTTGAAAATATTTTCAAGCAATTCCTTTAATTATGGAATATTTTGTCCTCTAGGGGTAACAGATTCATCATATGTACAAGACAAACAAATCTTAAAGAAAATAATTGACTCAAATAGGATATCTCTACTAGAAAAGCAAGACTGTTTTACTAACTTTACAAATAAGTGAGTTAAAAACAAGGTAAATTTGTAATTCATCATAAAAGAGCAACAAATAATAACAGATTCTCTCAATCAGTAAAGTACTATGTCTGCAGTGTATGACTTGGTTAAATAAATAAAAGATAAATTTAAAAAGAGAGAAAAAAGAAACAGATTAATAAACTCTAAAGACCAAAGCTGTTTACAATAGCAGATAAAAGTTCAGGAGCCAGGCTTCCTAGGTTTGCATGCCAGACCAGCAAGTTATGAGTGACTGATACTGGGCAAGTTTATTTGCCATTCTGTGCTTCAGTTTCCTCATCTATAAAATAGGAATAATAAGAGCACACTTTGATAGACTTGCTGTGAGGATTAAATGAGTTAACATAGATAAAACCCTCAGAACAATGTCAAGAACACAGTAATCACATCTTAAATGTTAGCTGCTATTATTATGATAAAAATAAACTCTAATAAATTTAAATTACTGAAATGTAACATAACTTAAGCATGCAATAACAAGTTACAATTGTAGGTTCACTCTATTTTTTAAAATCCTAATATGTTACACATGAAAGATTTTTGTACCGAAAGTAGCATGCACAAATATAAGACACACACACACCACAACTTTGTAAAGAGAGTCTATATTTTGGTTTTTCTTACCCAAATAACTGTCATCAAAAATAGCTTGTGCAGTCCGAGTTGCTAACTGGTTATTATACTTGATGCTATAAACTTTGGGGTCATATTTAGATACGATTTCTGCCACTTGATCTGAAATTAGTTGACCTGAAAAAAAAAAACAAAAGTAGATAGATGGAAGATACCAAAAAACCAAACCAAACTCTTAACCACTGTGCCACCAGAGCTCCAGATAGAAGATAAAACCATACCAAACTCACTGTCATTGAGTCAATTCTGACTCATAGCGACCCTATAGGACAAAGTAGAACTGCCCCATAGGGTATTCAAGGAGCACCTGGTGGATTCAAACTGCTGACCTTTTGGTTAGCAGCTGAACTCTTAACCACTACGCCACCAGGCTTTCTGAAATAGAAGATAGATATATATTAATGATAACCTTCTAATGGGAACTGTATTATGCAAACAATGAATGGCTCCTGCATAAAAGGAAACAATAGCATTATATATTAGTATTTCTAAATATTAACCTTAATTAACTCTCATTTTTAATACTAAATCTGCAATTTTATTTTTTTTTCTTATAATTCTTTCTATTCTGACAGTACTTAAAATCAGTCTCTGCCAATAAGCAGATATTTGAGAATTACAGGATTTGTTTTAATTTGCTAAAAATCAATGTTATATAAACAGAATAATAAAATCAAGGGCAATTACCCAACCAAATCTGTTAAAACATGAAAACTCTGCTGAAACAATTAAATAATGCTATCTTTACAATCAGAATTATTGATTGAATTGATTTTCTTAAACTAGTTATTTGGACACCTTTATGAAGCAGTCTGTCTGGGCTAAGTCACTTTTTTTCACAACCTAAGTTATTACGTGGACAAGAAATCTAGATGATTACACAAAAATCAGACTGCCCCCCCACTCCACCAAAAAAAAAAAGATAGGTTGATTTATCATAAACATAAACATTTATTAACATAAATCAAATGTCATGTTCACAACATGGTAAAAACAATCTATTTTTGCTGTTTTAGGAAGAAATTCATAATAGCTAAACTTTTCAGTGCTGTTCCAATTTGTCCATTCCCATAGGTTGAGTCTACCAGGCAGAAACACTTTCTGGCTGGTTTACTGCTTTATCCTCTGTGCCTAAACAGTGCCTAACACATATAGCAAGTCAGGAGATATTTCTTGCGTCAAAGAACACAGGAAAATCCATCATCTCTTTGTAATAGAAAAACAGTATCAGTAGCATTTTCTCTTTTTTCCAGGGACAATTCTGAGATCTATGGAAAAATTCATTCCAGCATACTTATCCAGGTTGAAACTTCCTGACTTTAATCTTACTAAAACAAAATATTCTCTACCCTTTCACCAAGCCCTTTAGTTACATATTATAGGCCACTTATAATAAAATTCCAATGAACATCATCAACAGTATCTGTATCTGTACTAATTTATAATAAATAGGAGTACATATAGACCTTATGTAATACTCAAATTATAAAAGCACAAGTCATTTAAACATGTTCACAACTGTGTTTCTTAAACAGGCAGAGTTAACCAGCAGTCGTGACTGAAAATCGTTGCCTGACCGTTTTGGTTCCGGGGCATGCACATCAGACACTCTCCTTCCCTCCAGACAAAGACACACCCAGCAGTAAAGAAGAAAAACAAGTCCATATCTCATTAGAAAGTATTCATATACCCTCTTTTCTCATATACACCTTAGAAATGCTGGGTTTTGTTTTCATTTTAAAACTATAAACTTCAAGTGTAATTTTGCCTAAATCATTTCATTTCCCAGTAGAAATGCAAAATTCAAAATTTTTCAATTTTAGTTAGTATGCCTCTGACTTTGTCTGATTTTTCTCTTTTCTTCATTTCCTGTTTTGCCCTTCCCTTTCAACTTTAACCTATTCTCATCTCTCATTCTTTCTCATTCATCTTCCCATCTACTTTCCTTCAGCAAATCTCTTTTTATAGCTTCTCTTTCCATAAAGCAGAAACAAGCAAAGGTTCTCCTACAAAGGTACAGGTAAGAAAAGCATAGCGTAGAATACAGAAGTAAAATCCAGAGTTAGAAAGTACTAGCAAATCAATATAGTCAAAGGTCTTCCAATCTTCCAAATACTGACAATGCTGGTATACCAGAATGCTAATAAACCGAGTTCTGACCTCGTAAACTGCACTTTTTTGGCAGAAAATAATGTCAAAATATTAACTAAATAAATAATTGTGTATCTCCAATGGTAAGTGAAACAACTGAGCAAATAAGACAGGTTTAGTTACCTATTTTCAAGCTGTCAGCAAATAATAATCTGTCATACACTTGTTTAAATGATAATAATCAGGCCTCCCACAATGACTGAAGAAAGTAGTGTTTTATCTTCATGTCAATGCCAACTTAATTACATTTTTTTAAAACCGTAGTAAGATCCTCTGTTAAAGAAAAAGTCCCAAATATTTAAAGAGATTATCCTTGGTGTCAGAGATTAGTGAGTAAATAACCATTTAAATATTCTAAAGAGAATCTTCAAAATACCATGAGCTTTCAGAACACCACAACTGCCTATTGCAAGTCAGTTACACATACTTTCTAATGCTTACATCATGGCCTCCAGAGTAGAGATGGAAGAGAAGTTACCTGTGAGGAAATTAGAGACTGAACTATAAAGTGCACACAGCAAACAAAAATAAACTATTTTTAATTACTGTATAAATTTATAATTTAAAAATACTCAGTTTATTTTCTACTAGGAACACACATTCACACACAGGAGATATTATATGCCTTTTTAAAAAGTATTATGTAATGAATAGTGTTTATATGCTTAAAAATTATATTTTCCATTTTTTTTTCTCTAAAATAATTGGAAAATCTCACAGGCACATGGTAAATCAGGCATGTCAGAGATGACAGTCGTTGAGTAATTTAAAAAAATATTAACTTACCTTGCCAATAAAAGCTACCAGGACCTCCAAGGAGTACTCTGTCAGCCTAGATTGAATCAAATAAAAAAATGCATATTTAAAAATAGTGAGTTTCAGTCGTTTTCATTGTACCTTTTTAAAACACAATAAAAATCAAAAAGGAAAGTTATATTCATTTAATATATGGAAAACATGCTAATATATAGAGACATGCAGATATAGAAGCATCTGTGGGTCAAAGACCTCCTATACTTGGTATGAAGTACTATTACGAAGTATATGGGGTCACAACAGGAAAAAAGGATCACATCTTAATTTTGTACATTAGACTTGTGACTATATAGGCAAATTCTCTAATAATCGTTAAAGAATTTTCTCTTCTGTTAAAGGAAAATTATTTCTAGTGTCTGACAGTTCTAAACAGAAGTAAAGTTAGAGGTTAAGTTTTTCAGGGTACATTATATATACAAACTATACTTGACAAGCATGTCTTACATCTAAAACATAGTAATTCAAAGTATTTAGTGTTTAAGCACAATATTTTAAGTTACTTGTTCTTGGAGGTGAGAGAATTTTTTTTCTCCAAATGTACATACATTCACTTTCAAGCTTTCAACAAACTCTTGCCCATGGCTGTATAAAAGATACTTCTAAGCTGTCTTCATGACACTTTAATGACATCTTAAAATGACATCTTTTTTTCAGGAATGGGTTTAAGAATGTGAACAGTCAATTTGGCAATGACTTCATGGTATGAGAATAGTTCTGAGATTATAGTGTACAGGCATGAGTACAGAAAACAAGGGCACTACTTTTTAAAATATAATTCCTATTTTAAAATATAACATGTAACTTTTAATCTAATATTAACAATAAACTTTATCTCTTTATTTGACTTCCTTAAGTTTCAGAATTATGAATAATGCAATATCAAATTGAGTGAATTAAAAATCAATGACCCCGTATTGGGAGTTACTATAATTATCAGTACCTAGTCTAGAAAAAAAATTAATAAAATGAAATATGATTTTTTTTTAAAGTTAAGAAAATGCTTTATTAGTTTTTCTGTATCACAGGATCATAATTTCTGTTGTTTTCATAAATTTAAGATGCTCTTCTTTGCTTATATTTTCTAAGAAAGCCATATCTAAGGGGATCTATTTTTAATCAATCAATATATTCTTTAGGCTTTTCTGGGAGGAATTAATAGTCTCAATTTGACAGAAACTATTCAAAATGTTCATATACCCCCCACAAAAAAAATTTACATAAAGAAAAATACTTAAGAAAATTTGCTTTTAAAAATATAAAAGGAATTCTTATTTTAGAAAAATAGATAAAAACTATCAACTCTGAAAAGTACATTATTAGTTAAAAATACATTGAGCTCTGCACTTGAGATTTCTTTTAATTATTAAATTGCTCCAGCATCACTTGGTGCCTATAGGCCTATAACAGATGGCTAAAATGCATGTTTCTCAGCTTTTATGTAACTAAACCTAATTTAGCAATAGAGCTCCCACTGATAGCCTTTGTGAGAAAACAGTTTCTGTCCAAATTAGAAAACTTTAACATTCTACGAATTAATAGTTACCTATCATTTACTGAGGAGATTCTCTGCTTTCCTTCATTTCCATTCTGATTTCTCCCTATTCCAAATAAACAATGTCTGCTAGGGAGGGAGGACTGATATAAGGCAAAGAATATTAAATTACATGGGGCATCTTTATGACCGGTTTTCATAAAACAGGTAATGGTTTTACAGAAGCTGAAGAATTGAGCAATACATTTTTAACCACAGTTTGGACAAGGTAGATCTGAATCTCATTCGATCTTAAATGAGAACTTACTTTAGTAAAATCAATGCTGAATCCTCCTTGACAAAATCCCTGTCCATCAGCATCAATATTTTCTAAAATAAAAAGATTGGAAATATACACAAACCCAAAAACAAACAACACAAAAGAAAACATAAGAGAAATCTATTATCACTACAGTCATAAGATAGTGTATTAGTTTCTGGGAATGTTCATTCACTCAGGCACTTAACTAATTATCACCATATTCTAACAAAGTTAGTATGCATGTTCATCAGCACCACTTTCTAAGATATGGAAACCGAGAGAGATTGAAGTACCTGGACCAAACACCAAAGAACAGAAAGATCACCTAAGAGGCTGAGTTTTCAGCACTTTTTTTAACCACAACCAACAGTAAGACTACATTTTATATCACAACTCACACACACACACACAACTTGTGTGTGTGTATAATTAAAAAAAAAACCCATTGCCATCGAGTTGATTCTAACTCATGGTAATCCTATGTATGGCAGAGTAGAACAGCACTCCATAGGGTTTTCAATGGCTGTAATTTTACAAAAGTAGATTTCCAGGCCTTTTTTTTTGTGGTGCTGCTGGGTGGATTCGAACCACCAATCTTTCGGTTAGCAGCCAGGCACTTAACCATTTTAGCTACCCAGGAGTCTAATGTATATATGATATATATCACTAAAATAAAATTTCATAAAACAGTATCACTAATACTATATACAACAAACTCTGATATTTTCTATTTCATTCTGTTTTTTAAAATTATTGGTTGGGACCCACTATATTGATTTCATAAAACACTAATGAGTTGCAATCTGCAAGTTAAAAACTCCGATCGGAAACTCCTCTCTTACTATTATTACCCTACAGTTGCTATGCTTTTGCTAAATTATTACAAATTCTAGAAAAGAGATACATGCATTCCTTGTACATTTTCCTATACATACATTTAAAAATATTATACCTAACAAAAACTATTTCTAAAAAATTATTCAGAATTTCAGGAGATGGAAAAACCCTAACTGAATGTTTAGTGAAGAGCAAAATATGAAATTATCCTCTCAACACATTTAGATGTTGTTGCCGTGTGCTGTTGAGTCAATTCCAACTCATATGACATATAGAGACCTTATATGACAGAAGAAAACTGCTCCATAGTGTTTCCTAGGGTGTAACCTTTACAGGAGCAGATCGTCAGGTCTTCTTTCCTGCGGAGCGGCTGGTGGGTTTGAAACTCCGGCCTTTCGGTTAGCAGCCACGAGCTTAACCAGTGCACCATCAGAGCTCCTTCAACATGTTTAGCACTGAGGTCTAATTAAAGAGGACATCTTTAAAAGCAACACTTTGAAATATTTTCCAATTGATAGTAGACTCAATAGTTCGGCTTTTTTGTAGTTAACCCTCTTTTCTGTAGTTCTCACAAAAGAGGACTAATTCTGAATATTATCCAATTAATTTAAATTAACTTTAACCATGAGCAATACTGTACACCTAGAAGCAGAGGCAAGCAGAAGACTCTCCTGTTGTTTTATTTTGAGGATAACATGAACAAAGGAAAACATTATCCTTCAGTTATCGAAGAATTCTTGTAGCCAATGTTACAGAATACATATAAAATGCTATTTTATATTTTTACTGCACTTGTCACCCAAATACAGGAACCAAAAATATCTATTTTCAGAAATAAGGAGGACAAACGTCCAAGAATTTTTGTCAAATAATTCCATCAAAAACTTTGAACTCATTTGAAAAACTTGGTAACTGCCCAAGATTACATACTTAATATCCAAATTTAGAGTATGTTTTAGAAAATAGCCTCGAGAGTGTAATCCTACCCCAATGTAAATTTTTCTAACCAAGTGGGAGTGGGAAAATGTGGGGCTGGGGTTTCCAGAGTCTAATGAATCATACTAAGGAATTCTTGTTCTGACCTCAAGTCAACCATTTATTTCCTTTATTCAAGTTGCATCTGGGGAACTATTTCAGGCTGTTTATAAAGACATTCTTTTTTGATTATCATACTGTACAATTATCTGCTTTACTTGGTTTCCCAGAATGTTCAGCTAAAAGACATGACCATCCTTTAAAATGTTTTTAACAGGTACATATTAACTGTTTATGCTAATTTAAAGAATTTCATGTTGAATATAATCTATTTCAGTGAGGGCTTTGATGTTTATTTCTACAGACAACTAGTAACTTCTCACATTTTTCAAGTCTGACAATGACATTATAAACAGTAATACTGATTATGATAGTAAGAGCTGCTAATGTTTTTTAAGTCCTTACTGTGAACCAGGTAGTGGGGCTAAGCATTTTATGTGGCATTTCATTATCTTTTTAAATCTTCAGAGCAATTCTATGAGATACTATTATTCATAATTTGCAGATGAGGAAACTATGGCTTAGGGAAATAAAGTAACTTGACCATGATCAAGTAGCTAGTAAATAAGAGAGTGTGGACCTGAACCACTGGCACACAATCTCAAAACAACAATGCATTTTACAACTGCCTGAATAATGAACAGGAAGAAGAAAAAGCTAACTAACTGGGAAAATCTATGTACAAATAATATTATCAGAAAGTAAGCAGAGAGAACAAAAGCTTAGTCTGAGCACAGAGTTGAAACAGTATTTCAGTCATATGGTTTGTGGCACAGGCACTCAGAACAGAAGCATATCTGGCCTATTGTGCAAAGCCAAGAAAGGACATAGATATAATTATGAAAACCAAAAGCAAACATAATCTGCAGTAAGGTAAGTTGTGATACGTAGTAAAGTTCCTTGTCGGAGTTATCCACATAGGTCATGTTAAAAACAAAACCAACTAGGCGAAAAGGCAGAAGAGAATTTCAAATTCTCATGGACTCCAGGCTTTCTGGAGCCATTGAGGCTGGAGAGACCCCTGAAACTACTGCCCTGAGATAATCTTTAAACCTTCAACCAAAAATATAAACTATTAGCTTAACCAGTAAAACATGTCTGCCTGGAGGGTGAGAATGGTTGCACAACTCGAAGAATATAACCAGTGTTACTGAATTGTACTTGTAGAAACAGTTGAAGTTGTGTATGTTTTGCTGGGTATATTCTCAACAATAACAACAAAATAAGAAAAAAAGGAAAACACACACAAACTACTGCTACCAACACCACATCAAGACAAGCAAAGACATCAAGAAATTAGCAGTGTAGCCATACAAAACTGGCATCACCATGTAAAATCAATCATTGGGTTTTATAATTTATTGAAGTATGAAGAGGATACAAAATACTAAAATTGTACCTCTAAAGTCTTTAGTCCAAATCAGCATTTTACCAATAATAACAAGGGCCTTGAGTGGTTAAATGAACCATCGAAAGCTACAGGTAGGTCATCAGCAGATGGGAGAATATAATCCAGGTTTTCAAATTCCCACTCCTGAGTACCTTTTCTCTGGGTAGGCTATCCAAATAATTTGGGGCTGTTAAAAAAGAACCAGTTGTAAGGGAGAATGAAGAGAACAGGATACAAAGAAAAGATTAGTCCAAAGGACTAATGGACCACAGCTACGAAGGCCTCCACCAGACTGACTCCAGTACAGCTAGATGGTGCCCAGCTACCACCACTGACTGCTCTGACCAAGATCACAACAGAGGGTTCTGGACAGAGCTGGAGAAGGATGTAGAACAAAATTCTAACACACACAAAAAAAGACCAGATTTACTGGCCT
>NW_004444078.1:6341564-6430884 GCF_000243295.1 Trichechus manatus latirostris
CAAAAAAAGACCAGATTTACTGGCCTAAAGGAGACTGGAGAAACCCTGAGAGTATGGCCCCCAGACACCCTTTTAGCTCAGTGGTGAAGTCATCTCCAAGGTTCACTGTTCAGCCAGGGATTGGACAGCCTCGTAAAACAAAACAGGACTAACGAGGCACAGCAGTTCAGGGACAAGGGCCAGAAGGCAGAAGGCGACAGGAAAGCTGGTGATAGGGAACCCAAGGTTGAGTAAGGATATTGTTGATGTGTTGTGAGGTTGTTAACCATTGTCACAGGGCAACATGTATACCAATTGTTAAATGAGAAACTATTTTGTTCTGTAAGCCTTCATCTAAAGTGAGAATAGCAGCACAACTGGAAGAGCATAGTCGATGTCACTGAACTGTGGATGTGGAAATTTCTGAAATGGTGTATCTTTGGATATGTATATTTTCACCAAAAAAAAGAAAAAGGTTGAGAAGGGAGAGGGTTGACATGTTGTAGGGTTGTTAACCAATGTCATAAAACAATATGTGCACTACTGTTTCATGAGAAACTATTTGTTCTGTAAGCCTTCACCTGAAGTACAATTAAAAAAAAAATAAAAAATAAATAAATAAAAATTTAAAGTGACAATAGCAGCACAATCGGAAGAGCATAGCTGATGTCGCTGAACTGTGCATGTGAAAATTTCTGAAATGGTGTATCTTTGGATATGTATATTTTCACCCAAAAAAAGAAAAGGTCAAGAAGGGAAAGGGTTGACATGTTGTGGGGTTGTTAACCAATGTCATAAAACAATATGTGCACTACTGTTTCATGAGCAACTATTTGTTCTGTAAGCCTTCGCCTGAAGTCCAGTAAAATAAAAAAAAAAAGAACCAGTTGCTATGGAGTCAGTTCTGACCCACGGCAACACCATGTATGCCAGAGTAGAACTGTGGTCCATAGGGTTTTCAATGGCTGATTTTTCAGAAGTGGATCATCAGGCCTTTCTTCTGAGATACCTCTGAAGTGAACTGGAACCTCCAATCTTTTTGTTAGCAGCCAAGTACATTAACCAACCGCACCACCCAAGGACTCCAATATGGGCTTGTAGGTAGCTTGATATTTCCAAGGTTGAGTCCAAAAGTGTATATAATACTTATGGAATAGTGAAAGCCAGGCTTATTATAAAAAAAGGCACTTTGCTTTTAGTGAGGTTGTTCTGTGAGCTTTTTCTAAGATTTGAGGTTTAAATACTGAGGTCAGGTATCAGCACACTTTTTCTATAAAGGAGCCAGAGAGCAAATATATTAAGCTTTGGTAACCATACAATCTCTGTGGTAACTATTAGACTCTCATTACTGGATACTTCCATTATAGACAATATGTAAACAAATGGGTGTGGCTGTGTACCAATAAAACTTTATTTACAAAAACAGGCCCATAGGCTGTAGTTTGCTGTCCTGATCTGGGTCTGGCCTAAGAAAATAAGGTTTAAAATTATTTTTAAAATTTCTGTCTAAACCAAATAAGTGAAAGCATGATATGACAGACACATCATACAAACACTGCCTTATTCCTTTAAAAACATGTTTTAAAAAGAACTGGTTGTTAATGAAGATGCAAAATAATGAAAACTACTAACGTAACGTGAGAAGGGATTATTATTAGAGGTATGTTTTCAGGTTTCCTCACACCCTTTTATAATTGAAATGGAAAACACGCTCTGTTGTTAGCAATGAAGGGAAAAGATTCCTTTGGAATAACACAGACCTGGGCTCAAATCCTCATTCAACCTACTCACTAACATTAGATGTGGAAAAAAATGATTTCAACTGTCTGAATCTTAGTTTCCATGTCTATTAGGTGAGAATGAGGGTGATTTTCTGTTTGTATGCATCATATAAACGATGTTACAAGCCTGACACACAAAGGTTAGCTCATTCTTCATAGCTATAAATTATCTTCTGACCATAAGAATATTTTTGCAATACAGAAATTAACAACACAAATTTAGTCCTTAGATTTTTCACACACTGTCAAAGACTACTGTCCCACAAACAAAGTACCACCATAGAGGTGGAGACGGAGGTGCGTGGAGCACTGGAGATAAAGCTGCCCACTTCCTCTGTCCACTGTAGGCTATGCTTTCTGACCTTGTTTTTACTATATCCCAATAAGTACTGTCATTCCTAGTAGATACCATTCTTTTGATATTTGTTTCCCACTTACAAAAACGGGGTCAAGGTGGTGGGCTAAGAAAATAAGTGTTTTATAAAATTACTTGCAATTTCTCAGAGGTTCAACTGCCTAGAATTTTGTAGACTGAGTAGTTCCTTTGAGCTGGTTTCACAAGTTGCCTAACATGGAAAAAAAGAATCTAGCACTTGTTGTTACTGTTGTTAGGTATCGTCCAGTCGGTTTCAACTCATAGCGACCCTAAGTACAACAGAACGAAACACTGCCCAGTCCTGCACCATCCATATAATCACTGCTGTGTTTCATCCTATTGTTGCAGCCACTGTGTCAATCCCTCTCATTGAGGGTCTTCCTCTTTTTTGCTGACCCTCTACTTTATGAAGCATGTAGTAAAGAGTCTTAAATTTTAGACTTTTGTTACTAATTCTCTTTACAAACTCTTTGATGACCAGTAGAAAATAAAAAAGAATAGTAAAAAAGTGCTCCAGATATGAAGATTATTGAAATGGCAAATGTTCTGTTACATATATATTTACCACAATATTTAAAAAAAAAAGTGCTCCAGTTATAAACACCATATGTATTTCGATAATCTACTTTTATGCTTCTGGTATAAAGATGATCTGGAGTAGTGATCTGAATCTCTAACAGAAAAGGGGTGTACAGAGTTTGAAAAAGCATAATCAAAACTATAAGTGCTCAAAATCATTTTTAGTTACTGTATTACATTCATTTTAAAATTAAAATAATATTAGAGGAGAGCATGGGATTTTCTGGATCATCAAAAGAGAAATGAGCTTGGCAATAAATAAATAAAGAAACTCTGATTAAGAGCAAGAAATATCAGACTCAAACTGTTGAGCTTACTGTTTCACCTTCTGATAAAGAGTCTGGCTCTTAACATTACTAATATAAGCCAGGGCATTCTCAAACTTTGGTATCCATCAGAACTACCTTATGGAACTTGTTAAACATGCAGGTACCTAGGTCTGACTTAGACCTACTGAATCAGAATCTTTAGGTGTGGGGGCCCCAACATTTCTATTAAAAGAGACTTAGTTGAGCATCTTTTGACCAACAGTGATTAAAGATATACGGGTTTCAGAAATGCACATTAATTACTACTAACTAAGGAAGATAAAATTAGTTCTTAGGGAGACAAGTTAAACCTGTTTACTGCACATATGCAATTTTTTTACCTTAATAGGATTGTTTTCATTTTGCTCTCATCAAACATCACATGTGTCTACAAATCTTATACACAAACTTTCACTCCATGGCAAACTCACAGGGAACACAAACACACATTTTTAACAAACAAGGCTTTCCGTCTCTCTTAAAAGTTGGTACAATTTCCTATACATACTTGATCTGCATGGAGCATACTCAACAGTCTTTGTTCCATCTTGAAGAAAACATGTTCCAACAGGCTCTCTCTCCTGTTTCATTTCAGTCCTCCAGTGGTACAGTGGGGCACAGGCCTAAAATCAAAGGGCATGGTTCATGACATAAAAACTCTCTGAAAAAATCAGCGTTTCGAACAATCTATACTACCTCAGAATATAACATCACTTTCAAACCATTAATAAAAACAATAAACCTACGCTATACCTTAAATTCCTCATCACAGTATTAGATAAAGATATAAAAAGAAGTACTTCTCTCATATTTTTCTGAATGCTGTATTTGTAGTCCAAATACATTTTTTTTTCCAAAATAGTTTGTAAAATAATTATTTCAGGCAGCACATTTTGATGTTCAGATGAAAGTCACAGACTGAACTGACTCTTGAACTAAATAACACTTTCATGCACAAAGGAGATCCCCTTAAATTATATTTAATTTATTATGTAAGAAGACAAATGTAGCACTTCTTTTATTGACTTGCCAAATAACCTAAGTTTTTTTTGTTTTCAGAGTTACAGATTTCAATTACCATGTATAGGTAGAATAAATGCATGTTTTAGTAACATAGTAATCTACCAAAAGTACAGCAATTTAATTTACTGAAAACATTTCAATGGATTTGCTATAATACTTTTTGAAGCAAAACACTAATATAGCATTGCAAACATCAACACCTGGTTTATATTCACTCTGAAAAAAACTGAAAATAGGTCATGGTTGCTACTTCTGTATACATAATTAATGCCCCAGAATGGATTATTTGCTCCATCTTCTTGGTTCTGCTTCTTTGCATCTTTCTCTTTCTAGAAGGTTTCCATTTCTCCACCCTATCCACCACCTCTAATTCTTTAAAGCTCTACTGAAATTTCACTTCCTAGACAAATTCTCCCCTAACGCCCCACAATCAGATGTGGAGTCTCCCTCTCTGACTCCTCATAGCACTTTGTACCCTGTACAGCACCTTCATTCTAATTTGTATTAGAGGTATTTGTGAACTCACCCACCCTCCACTCCATCTTTTAGTCTATATGTTTTCCAAGGGCAGCCAGTATCTTACTCATCTTTCTGTTTCCCTGGTCCAGTTCCTCACACAAAATAAGTCCTCACTAAGCATCTGTGACATAAGGAAAGAAGGATGCAATGTAAGAAGAAAGTAAAGAATGGATAAGGGTAACAGCTGAACAATATGAGGAACATAATGTCACTGAACTATACATGTGAAGACTATTGAATTGACAAATGTTTTGTTATATGTATTTACTACAATTAAAAAAGAAAACAGAAGAGAAGTTAGGTGCTTCCAATAAGTGGATGAAATTACAGGGACATTGACTTTTTCTTGAATTAGTTGTGCAATAACACCTTCCTTTAAAGGTGATAAATATCCCTTAAAACCAGGAGTTTTAAATTATGTTTATTTTACTGTAGGCTTCATAGGCGAAAGAAGTGGCAGTTTACTCCTGTAAAGATTACAGCCTTGGAAACCCTATGGATCAGTTCTGTTCTGTCCTATAGGGTCACTATAGGAATTGACTTGACAGCAATGGGTTTGGTTTTGGGGTACTGCAGGCTTGGACCACTAACTCATCTAACAAGTACTAAAGTACAGCAGTTGTTGTTAGGTGCTGACGAATGGGTTCCAACTCACAGCGACCCTATAAAACAGAGGAGAACGGCCCCATAGGGTTTCTAAGGAGGGGCTGGTGGATTCAAACTGCCCACCTTTTGGTTAGCAGCCAAACTCTTAACCACTACGCCACCAGAGGTCATAGTAATGTGTCCCTAGAGACCATGACGATTGGTAGCCAAGGACACTGTCACCTATTTCTAGAAAACTTCTTATAGCTCTTTAGTCTCTTCTCCCTTCTTCCAACCTGTACTACTCTAGTAACCTTTAGGTCCTAAGAAGGTAAAAATTTACTTCTTCTAAAAAAGCAAAGTACTTAATATATTCTTATTTATGAATTTAGCTTCTACATGACCAAAAAAAAAAAAAAACCCATTGCTGTCAAGTCAACTCTGACTCATAGCAATCCTACAGGACTGAGTAGAACTGCCCCGTAGGGTTTCCAAGGCTGTAAATCTTTACAGAAGCAGACTGCCACATCTTTCTCCCATGGAGCGCTGGTGGGTTCAAACTTCTGACCTTCTGGTGAGCATCCAAGCATCACCAGAATGTAAACTAAAATTTCTTAGTGAAAGACTAAAAAGTTAGGTTAAATCAGTTTTACAAATAAACTATAAAATTTACATAGCCATGGAGAACTGTCTGCTTGATTTTATCCTACCCACACTAAAATGTCTGGACCGTTACTTCTTACAAAACCATTTCCCCTTCACTCTAAGTACTTATTCTCTAGCTTCATCCTCCATGACTAAGCCTAAATGGCTCCACTCATTCCAAGCAGTGTGGAAAAATCCCATGACAAATAAGCACATGTCTGTAATCCACCAGCATTCTAGCGAGCCAGTCTGGACCACAGATATGTTGTAATTATCATCACACTATCTAAAGACCAAGCTGAACTTACACGCAGTGTGTGTGTGTGTGTGAGTGTGTGTGAGTGTGTGTGAGTGTGAGTGTGTGTGTGTGTGTGTGTGTGTGTGTGTGTGTGTGTGTGTGTGTGTAGCCAGAAAGGTCACTGGACAAGGCTTTGCTGAATGAATGACAGTACAGAGCAAGGGAAAGTCTAAGGAAGATACGCAGTCCAGAAGTGGGTCAGCAGAAGTCAGAAGAAGAACAAGCTGACTTAGTGCCCTGGCTTACAGACATAATGATCCAATGGAAAGGGAAGCTATGAAGAATGGATATAAGGCAATTCATGTATAGATAAGGAATTTTACCGTTGTTTTTGTTGAATGCCACCGAGGAAAAGAGCTACCACTCGTTGAGTACCTACTACGTGCCAGGTGCCATCCCAAGTGCTTAACATCTATTATCTCTAATGCTGATCAGTACTCTGCCAGGTAAGTTGTGTGGAACTACAGCATAAATATGGCTCATCATCTTGGAGCTGTTCATTTTAATAGATGGTAAGTATTTCTAAGCATTATTTTTATGTTAAACAAATATATATGGATTTATTTAGACAATGCAAAATTTAACGTGCAGGGAACTGCTTAAGGTTGTGCTCCAGACTCTGGTCTATTTGCTTTCACTCTCAACCATCAATGGGGGAAGAAGGGGTGTTGCTTTATTGAGAAACTTTAAGATGCTCTACGGCTATTAAGACAATAAAGTAAAAAAGTGTAAAGAAGTCCCAGATTGTCTTCTCAATGATAAAGTACAAGCAGTGGCAAGAAGTATGGGCTATGGGCATCAGATTGCCTGCATGTGAATCCTAGCTCCACCAATTACTAGACAAGTAGCCTTGGACAAGTTACTTAAGCTCCAAATCTCAGTTTCCTTTTCTGTAAATGGACCAATTATTGTACCTATCTCCAAGAGCTGTGGTGAGGATTAAATGAAACAATCCATGTGAAATGTTTAAGGCCTGGAATATAAGTGCCAATAAATGTTACCTATTGTCATTATTGTTCTTATTACATAAGCATCATTAAGAATCAAAGGGCTTTGTATATAAGTAACAGAAAATGAGCCTAGTGTATTCAATCAAATTCCAGTGTAAGCTATTGATATTAATCCTGTAATTAGGAAGTTTTAAAAAAGTAGAAATTGTTCTCAAGCTCACTTATAAGCTCTGAAAAAGCTAATAAGTAAGACAATAGCAAGTTATATATTCCAGGGCCTTATACTATACTAAAGGGGACAGCTTTTGCATAGGGTAGCAACTGCACCATGAAACCAGTTGACACCTACAGGCGACTTCTAAGCGCTGAAAGGCCAAGTAATCTTAGATCTAGACTAGACTCCAGATTCTAGAGGGATCTGCCTGTGGAATTCCGATGGAGAGGAAGGGCACTCATGGAAATCTTAGACTTATCAGCAATCTGGGAACTGGCCAGGGGATTAGTGTCCAAAACACCCATTTCAAATGCAAATCTCTACTCAAAATAAAGCTCTTCAACTAGCACTTTGGGGATGACTGGGAGAATCTGAATATGGACTGGTTATTAAAGAGTTATTCATTGTAGCTGATTTTTTGAATATGCAGGAAAATGATCTTTTTGAAGAGTTCACATTATCATTTATTCAAAAATATTTCTACATAAAAAAATGAATTAATAAGAAACTTCAAAGACTCTCAGATGCATATAGAAAAGAGTCAAAGCTCTTTAACATGGCCTACAAATAGAATGAGCATATCATTTATGGTCAAAACTGGGAAAATGCTGAGTGAAAGTGAAACTGTAAACAACTGTGCCTGGAGAACAAGCATAGACTAGACCAGGCCAGCTGCATGGTCATTCTCTGATCTCCTCTCCTACTGCTTCTCACCATCCATGATTCCAACAGAACATTCCAGCAACAGTGGAATGTACTCTGTGGATACACTAAACTGGTTTTCTTCTGGACACATCTCTTAAAACCAGTCCCTGCCTCTGCCTAGATTGTTCTTTGTCCCCAGCCCCCCTCCTCATCTCGCTAACTCCAGGAAGTAAGATTCACCCTCTCCTCAGACTGGTTTAGGTGTCCTCCTAAGTATTCATCCAGCACTCTGCAAATCCACAGTACATTATAGTTATTCATGTATCTCCATGATACAATACAATAATACAACAATAACAGCTAAGCTTTGCCAAGGCTTACTAAAGTGCCAAGCACTGTGCAACCCCTCAGTGTGGATTATCTGATTTATCCTCACAACCACCCTAGAGGTAGCTACAGTTATTAACCCCACTTTGCAGATGAGGAAACAGAAGCAGAGGGTGATCACATGGCTTGTCAGTGCAGAGCCTGGGGATGAATCCTGATAATCTGACTCTGGGGTGCCTGCAACACTATCTGCTCAATCCCATATGATTCCCAAATACCGAACACAGAACTTGACACAGAGTACACTGCCTAAAAATTTTTGAACAGATAAAAGAATTTAAAAAATCCAGACTGTGACTACCAAGTAGTCTAGCCCTCTCCAGGAGACCCTGGGAACATCAATCCTCCTTATCCATCCCCAGAATTGGCCTGTGGCTGAGGGTAAAGCAACAGGGGACCAAATAACCAGATGGTTACTATCACTGAATCCCTCCCTGGTCAAACAGTCCTTTCTTCATCACTTTGTAATTCTATACAAAGAAAATATTAATTAGAGGTTATTGCCAAACTGCAAATGCACCTCTACCTTATATTAAATTACATGAGGAGGAACCGTGAAATTGCCAACATGTGATCATTCTGGAACTATGGAAACTACAATTTCATATGGTTTCACCTAATATCTTTCCAATCCTACTCCTGACCAGGGCAATGTTATTATATCCAACTATGAAGCAAATACACATTTTAAGGGAAATACGAGAACTTTAATACGTATTTCTCATCAGGTAACTTCCATTCATACAAAAATATTTACTGAGTTCCTATTATGTGATGGATGCTATTCCAAGCACCAGCAAAGATAGTAATGGGAAAAGCTAGACAGGTCCCTGCTCTCATAAAGCTTAGGTTTTAATGAGGTAGAGAGATAATAAAATATATATTTAAAAAATGTACAATAATAAGTACTCTGGTCTTTCTATGGAGAATGGATTGCAGTTGGGGCAAGAGAGGAAGCAGAGAGATGAGAAGAGCTATTGCACTGGCCCAAGGGGAGTGATGATGGTAGCTTGGTGCAGCGTAGAAAGAGTGGACATGAAGGGTGACTGATGGATTTAGGATGTATTCTGGAGGCAGAACTGAACGGGCTCGCTGGTGGATGAAGTGGAGATTCATGCCTCTTAATAAGTGGTGGGAAGACTTATGTGAAAACAGTTATTTCTGTGTTTCTGCTTTTTGATGGAGGGTAACAAAAGTCCTATTTTGGCCATGTTCCTTTTGAGTAATCTATTAGATCTCCAAATGGAAATATCAAATAGGTAGTTTAGAAATGTGACTTAAAATCCCAGGGAGAATTAAGAGTTAGACATATGGATTTTGGGGTTAATAACATATAGACTATATTTAAAGCCACAGGACAGGATAGGAGCCTTTAGATGAAAGGTATAGGTAGAGGAGACAAGAGGGCCCAGAACAGAGCTCTAGGAATCCCACCATTTGAGCAGAAGAAAAATCTGTTGCTGTCAAGTCGATTCTAACTCATAGCGACCCTATAGGACAGAGCAGAACTGCCCCATAGGATTTCCAAGGACTGGCTGGTAGACTGGAACCGCTGACTTTTTGATTAGGAGCTGAACTCTTAACCACTGCACCACCAGGGCTCCCTCAGCAGAAGAGAAACCATTAAAGAAGACTGCAAAGGAGCAGTCAGTGAGAAGGGAGAAAAACCAGGACAGTGTAATGCCCATAAGCCAAGGGAAGAAAGTATTTCAAAAAGAATGGATGTCCACCTTGTTAAATGGTGCTGAGACGGCAAGAAAGGTAAGACTAAACACCAGTGGATTTAATGAACTGAAAGTCAGTGATAACCTGGACTTAGCCTGAACTTAGCCTGACTTGAGTGGCTGAGGAGAGAACGTGAGGAAGTGGAGGTGACTATGTATAATAAAAAAAGTTTCTGAGGAATGGGGGCAGTAGTAGAGGCAAAGATGAAGTAAAGAGAAGGCTATTTCTGTATTTTTAAAGAAAGGAGGTGCTAGAGTATTGATTAATTGAAGGCACACTATTCCTAAACCTGACTGGAAAGAAAAACTGAAGGGAACTGTCTTAGATTTCTAGTGCTACTATAACAGAAATATCATAAGTGGGTGGCGTTAACAAACAGATATTTATTTTCTCACGGTTTAGTACGCTGGAAGGCCAAATTTAGGGTGCCAGCTCTAGGGGAAGGCTTTCTCTCTCTGTCAGCTCTGGAGGAAGGTCTTTGTCTCTTCTGAGCTTCTGCTATTGGGCAAACTTCATGTGGCTTGACATTTCTCTTTCCCCATCTCTGCTTCTTCTGCTTGCTTATTTAATGTCTTTTGTATCTCAACAGAAATTGACTTAAAACACACCCTATACTAATCCTGTCTCATTAACATAACAAAGACAACCTATTCCCAAATGGGATTATAACCACAGGCATAGAGGTTAGGATTTACAACGCACATTTTCTGGGGACACAATTCAGCCCATAATAGGAACTATCAAGTGGGGTGGGGAAAAACTGTAACAAAGTAGGAATGAAGGTGGAGAGTAGCAAAAGCCAAGTCTTTGAAGGACATTGGAGATGGTATCCGTAGATGGGTGGTCTTTGATCAGAGTTATCTTATTTCTTTATGTCCTACACCATGGGCACTGAATTTTAGTATCAGCTTTAAAATACAGAACTTCCTACATTTCTATCTAAATGGACTAAACTTACCTATGAGTAAATATCAAAAAAACTTACCAAAATTTTATCCTGCTTTGACCTCACAGATGCTCCAAACCACTGGTGGGACTTAAACTCCAATGGATCATCCTTGGCATAATCTCTGTTGCCTAAAAAAGAATATTGTAAATGGTGAGAAAAAATACATATTATCGTGGTAAAACAGAATTTACTTCTATCCACCTGGGTTTAGAAATAGCATACTGTTGGTTAATCAAAGACTACACTGGCCATTTATCTCACGTATTAGGGACTTTCAACAAATCAGAAAAACAAAACACACAATAACTTAGAAGTGCCTCAGGGTTGTTATTAACCCCATCAATTATCATAATGCAGATGTGAAAAAGTAATTGCAAATGAAGTCTTCCAGTTGCTAAATTATTAGATAATTAACTATTAAACAAATACTTACTGATTACCCACTATACTCTCAGAAGCTCTTTTTGCAGTATGAAGTTGTTTATGAAAACAAAAAGTTATGAAACTTCATTGCATAACAGTGGTAGTGAAGACTAAGACTTCTGACATAACACTGTAACACAAGAGTTAGAATGTAGGAGATATGATTTGACTGGTAGCTAGACATAATTAGATTTGGCATGCTACATTTAAACATTTATTGAGAGTCCATACTAATGAGAAAATAAATAACTCCCTGTGCACCAGGCACTCATGTAAAGCACTGTAAATTAAAAAAAGAAAAAAAAAAGATAAAAATTCTTTCTACTGAAAAGCCCTTAAGGAGAAAATTATGGACCATATGCAGAAAGTATTTCGGGAAAATCAAAAACCAAACACACTGCTGTCGAGTTGATTGCAACTCATAGTGACCCTATAGGACAGAGCAGAACTGCTCCATAGGGTTTCTAAGGCTGTAAATCCTTACAGAAGCAGACTGCCACATCTTTCTCCCTCGGAGCAGCTGGTTGGTTCAAACTGCCGACCTATCGGTTAGCAACCAAGTGCTTAACCACTGCACCACCAGGACTCCTATTTTAGGAAGGAGAGGCTAATTATTTTTAAAGTCCAGTTTGTTCCTCTTATAATGTCTATAATAATCATTCTTTGCAAATGTGTATTTCCATAATATATTGAACAAATACAATGGATAAGTGTCAATTTTAAGAAGGCAGACCAACATGTAAATATCACCAAAAGGTTTGGTTAAATCTGTTCCCTAAACCGCATCTCATCCAAAGTAGTGCTTATGGCTAGTCAATTCTATTCTGAAGACTTAAGACCAACTGAATAGTTATAAATAATAATTAATGAGATTTTAATAGTGCCAGGTGTCTTGTAGGCAAAGTGAAAAGTATAATGTTGTTTCCTATTATTCTTTCAACTTTTCCACTGTTTAAAATTTTTTTTAAATAAAAAAATGTGTCAGTCTTCAAAGGTCTCTATATCTAGTCTCAACACCAGGGTTCTTTGTCAGTGATCACAAAAGCATCTTTTTTATAAGTAGAGAGAAGGAAGAAGGAGAAATGATACTAGCTAGTATACGCCCTTCACCATGAAAACCAAGTCCAACAATAGTCAGCCTACCTCTGAAGTCTATGTTCACCATGTTGCCCTCACTGCAAACAACACACAACAATGAACTACAGATCCCCTCCTCTCATAGTTAGAGGCATGTAATTAGTTCTTGCCAATAAGATAAGAGCAGAAGTAGCATGTGTCACTTCCAGTTCAAATCAATTAAAAGTAGATTATGAGTTCATGTGTTGTACCTCCCACCCACGAGGCTGGGCGAACAGATGATAGAATCACTAGATGGAAGCAGCCCAAGTCTCTAAGCCACCAAGAACTAAATGACTCACACTGGATGGTGACATGAGCAAGAAATAATCTTTTTTTTTTTTTAAAGAGTCATTGAGATTTGGGTATTTGTTTGTAATTGAAGCATGTTGTTAGTGAAACACAGCCCAACATATCCTGAGTAATATATATTCTAAAAACATAACGCTTTTTCTACTATCACAAAGAAGCTCAGCCGTTTGAAGAATGGGGTTCATTTAATGATTTTTCAAGTATTTCTATTTTATAACCATAAAATTTACAGTTATAAGTTATTTAATGGAATTTTTTTTTTTTTTTTTTTAAATTCCATTACAAGATACCTATGTTCTCTTAGTGTGTGGCTGGCTTTCTAATCTATTTCTTTCTACAAAGCAAATGAAGGCATTGTCCACCATTCACTAATGAAGCAGAAGAAATACAGTATAACTGCAAAAGACACAGCTGGTGCTTGGAAAGATTCACCTCTATGCACTGTCCCTTGAGATCATAAGCATCATAATAAACTCAGGTAATCTTAACCAGTCCAAAGAGGAAGTTAAGTTTATGAGCTAATACATTTGAAAGAAAAAGTACAGCATTCTCACAACTGCTACTTCCTGCTTCTGCTTTCATTTAAAACACAGCCTTTTTCAGCAAGACCCTAAAGATGTCCAAGCAAAACCAAAGCTTTTTTGTATCAGAGGAAATCCAAGACTGAACAGAAGTGTCATATCAGAGAGACACAAATTAAAGTTCCATCAGTATTCTCATACTCTGTGAAACTTCCAGTTTCAAAAACAAAATGATGCAATAGGAGAGACCCAAAATCACTCTGTTCTTCCCAACAAAAGTATTCCTGCCTACAGGACACCTGGTATAGATTCCTCAAAAATGGTGATATCATGAAAGACAAAAAAAGTAGGGAACTGTTCTAGATTAAAAGTGACCAATGAGACATAGTCATCTAATGCAAGATGTGGCCCCTGATTGGAATTTGTGTCCAAAAAAAAAAAAAAATTACAAAGGACTTTATTAAAAAGAACGGTGGAAATTTGCATATGGACTGTATAGTAAATAACAGTATTATAGTAATGATACATTTCTAGTGTGATGATGGTATTGTGGTCATGTATGGGTAGTCCTAGTTCTTAGGAGATACACGCTGAAGTATTTAGGGATAAAATGCCACAAAATCTACAACACTGGGTCAATCTATCTGAATGGTATGTTGTTCACTATATTACTCTATCAAATTTTCTATAGGTTTGAAAATTATCTAAATAAGTTTTAAAAGTATAGCAATCACCTGTATGTACTATAAGGCCAGCAACAGAATATCTCCTATTTCTTTTTATTTAAACTCTTTATTGTATTTACTCTAAGTCTTACTCCTTATAAAACAAATTTAAACATAAAATAAGACATATGTAAAGATGAATTGAAATATCACTATAACTCCACCATAAAGAAATGACCCATTTTGGTGTCTAGACATGTTTCATACATACAAGTATGTCCTCTTATTTGTAAAAATAAATACTTTAAGCCAGTATTTAAAATAACATTAAACTTTTTAATATATATAAATGTATGTACCTTTATTCCTTTAACAACATGTCAAATGTAGACCCACAGTGTCATTTTTATTTTTGTATAGTACACCATTACACAGCCATAGAAAATTTTATTTAACCAATCACCTACATCTCTTTCAGTTTCAAATTTAGGAATATTTCTATTTTGATTTAAGAAACCTTTATATTCTCTCAAAATCACATCTACTTTCTCTTCCAAATACCAAGAATCTCAGCATTAAGGCTATCTTTGGGGTCTGAGGTACACTAGGTCCATTGCTAAGTTAAGGTGATAAACTCTCTGGAAAATGGTATATAATACAGAATTTTATTCTAACAAATATATTTTTTTCAAGGTCCCAAGGTGTATTTCATATGTAAGAGTTTCCTTTTCCTCTATATTCCTCTAGATGTCTTTTAATTCTTCTATTTGATTATAAAAGACCATTTCCATGCCAACACCCAATCCACACTCCTGGTATCTCTTCCCTAGTTTACCATTCCAGCATCTCAGTTAGTATCTTTTTCCTAATCATGTATCTCCCTTCCATATACCTCACTTGTTGCTACCAGACTAACCCTCTTAAGATATCATTTTATTCAGGCCACTCCCTTGTTCAAGAACTACTCTTCCCAAAAAAAATGGCCATGTCTTAAAGCACCATGTGTTTTCAATTGTGTTACCAAACAAAAGAAGCCACTGGCATACATTGGCATCTAAAACTTAGTCAACAATCTTCACAAAAATAAAATAAAAATTATTCACTGCCTGGAATGCCTGCAGTTTCAACTGAGTGATAACCTCAAAGTACCGTCTCTTCAAGAAATGTGCTCAATAGGAAGTTCTTCTTGGTCAATCAGAACTTTTCTCAAGATCCCAAGTCTTAAAATATTTAATTCAATATCAGGAAAAAGTTTCACTCAGAGTGTGAATAGAGAGGGTGAGTGGGGAGAATGCAAAGGAAAGGCTGCTCTCCAAACAAAGTGACAAGACGTTCATTTACGACCTGGCTGAAACCACTTCTGGGCAAAGCAATGAAGTAAATATTTTGACTCATAGCCCTGAAGTCTAAATATTTTCAGTCACAGCCCTAAGGTCAACATTTCAGGGGATGCTGGAATTCTATAGGCTGCTTGGACTATGATGCCACCTTGGAAAAGGAAATAGGACAGACAACTGCAGACATTCCAGTGCAGGAGGAAATGCTTCCTCAGGCAACTATGGAGTAAACAAAGATCTCTTATCAATAATTCTGTAAAACACCTTGGAAGATTAGTACTGATCTCCCAAATAAAGAGAAAAAGAGTATCTTACAGGATAGTGAAAAATGAGAAGAAACTGTTCTGTATAATATAAATTAACATAAGGCTCTACACTATCACTTTGAAAAATACATAAAGAGGAAAATGTTGCTAGTGAAACTTGAAGTTAATTAGCAAGTAAATCACTAGAGGCCTGAAAATGTAACGTCTATTTTTCCAGCTTTTAAAGTTTGTCATTTGCATTTTATCAGGCTGCTGTGGTTGAATACTTGAGGACAGAAGCAAAGTGAACAGGGCAGATTATCATAGTTTTTACACTCCGTCCCCTTAATAGCCACCTCTTTTCATTTTCTCTGATTTGAATACTCAATATTCAACCTTCTGGAGAGTTACAAGTGACACTTATTTCTATTGAGATAAAGTTACCTTATCATCCTACAGCTAATTTTTTTTTTGTTCTTTTCATGTCTAAAACATACCCTTTGGAACAACCTGATTGTATCACCTTTTTTGAAAAGATCAAAGTCAAGAAGAATGCCAAAACATTAGAAACAGAAAACAGTAAACTTTTTGGAAGATAAATGAGTTTTTAGTGATTTGGTTCCCACTCATTATTACATGACTTCAGTGAAAAATGAAATTATTTAGGGCCTTAGAGAACTTAGCTTTTTGCTCAAAAAGTAACTATTGAAACAATGCCTCCCCACATTCAACTTTTAATTTAAAAAGATAATTTGCAGGCTTCCTTAAGCAGCTTTTCACCTCAAACATTACACTTTTGCTCAGTCACACTTCCAAAGAAAAATCTCCCAACGTTGCTTAATTATTTATGTGAAAATCGACAGGTCACAGGAAGAAACTTTTTGAGCATTCATTAAAAACAAAAAAAGCATGGGCGCCTCCTACATCTGAATGTTAGGAATATAACAAGCAAATGAGGCAGACAAGGTCCCTACTTTCAAGGGGAGATAATAAGCAAACTATTATATAAGATAATTTCAGAGAGTCACAAATGCTATGAAATAAGACAGAATAATTTGAGAGAAAATGATGGGATGATGGACAGCTGCTGGTATCCTGTTGTATTTTAAATGAATGTTATTCTGGCCAATAGACAAATGAAAAAGAGTGAAAAAACTCAAATATGTATCTACTGATGAATGGATGAACACTATTTTTAATCTATGCAATGGAATACCACTCAGTAATAAAAAGGGGAGTACTAATACACACTACAATACGTATATATGCTCAGTGAAAGAAGCCAGACCCGGTTGTTCAGCTGGACAGTCTCACATGTAGTCCATATGATCCTAGAGGTAGAACTTCCCTCCAATTCCAGACTCTACTAGCCAATTGTTTCAAGTTACATTGTAGAAAATGCATAATATCTGGTGGTTTGGGTTCATTGAACTTTTTCTTTTAACTACTAAGAATATTTATTTCCTAACAACTAATCCTTAATTTGAAATTAACTGGGAAAAACGCAAGTTCCTCAGTGGGATACTAGGAGAAACCAGCAATGAGGAAAGAATACGAATGCCAGGAAGTAGAAAAGGCATAATTTCAGAAAAAGAGAATAGTTCTTTATTAAGTTGGCAAACTTAATACACCAGTATGCACGTTTATTTCATCTTATTTTTCTCATTTTATCACAGATATTCACAGGTCCTTAAATTGAGACAGGCATTTTAGAAACTTCTGCTTTAAAATTTAGAAAGATCCCTAAGTGTCTTCTGACTCATCAGAGAAAAAAACAGATTACACTTGTAATAGTGTGTTTTCTGTGCGCTTTTTGTGTTCTTTGGCAATATTCTTTGAAAACTGGTCTCATCCAGTCCATGTATGATACATGGCAATAAACTCCTCAGTTAACCAGGAAAACCCACTCCTCTACCGTTGTGTTAATGATTAAGTGTATAATACTTCACCATTCTTCCACTTGCACGTGGAAACAAGCTTTTTAAAGAAACCAAAATGAATTTCTTAATGTGAATGGTTACATTTTTCATTTGAAACTTACGAATATTTATTAAGTTCAAAATGGATCGAGATGTTTCATACATTTCTGGGGACTGGAAAATGAGATTAAGTAGGAATCCTGGTAAACTAATAAAGATAACTGTGAGCACCAAATCAAAAAAAAAAAAAAAAGAAGCCAGACCCAAAAGATGACATACTATATAATTCCATTTATATGGTAAGAGAAATAAATAGAAATGGAAAGTAGATTAGGGTTGGGGTGTGAATGGGGAGTGACTACAAACGGGCACCAGGTTTCTTTTCAGGGTGATGGAATTGCTCTAAAATTAGATTACCATAATGATTATAAAACTCTGTAAATATGCCTGTACATATTTACATATCATTAAATTGTCCAGGTGAATTTTATGGTACGTAAATTCTATCTCAATAAAGCTGTTTAAAAAAATGACAAACCTGTAAAGAGAAAAGGGAGCTGCAACATTAAATAGAAATGTACGTATATAATAAAGAGTCCGTTTCAAAATAAACAAATGTTTCAGTTGGGTAGCAGACCAAAAGTAAGAATAGATAATACAGAATAAAATATAGAAACAGCTATTAAGAATATGAGAAAAGATTCATCCTTTACAGAAATGCAAATTAAAACAAGATACATTTTTCATCTGTCATTCAAGTTTGATTTGGAGATAGATTGTATCAATGTTTCCCTATCTGGCAAATATGTATCAAAAGTCTTGAAAATACACATTCCGTTGACTTATAAATTTCATTTGTAGAAATTAATCTTAAAAACATAATTAAAAGTATGAACAAATACTTAATAAGCATACTTAAAATATTGTTATAATACAAAATAAAAACAACAAAATCTCCAAACAGTATGATATAGATTGAGTAAACTATAGTTATATATATTTATATACACACATACACACATAAACATAAACTATGGCCATTGGTTTGGTTTTCTCTGTGTGGTAAGATTTAGGTGTTTTTTATATTCTTTCTGCCTCTCAGTATTTTCTCATTTTTCATCAATGAACATGTATTATTTGTACAATGTTTTAAGGGGTTGAAAAAGTATTGTGAATGTTTATCCATTAATCTTTATACACAAAAGCTTAGTTAGAAGCTCCCACATCCCCTCTTAACTTTTTTGCATTTTCATCTCATAAAGGACTTTTAGTTCGTAAAACTCAAGAACATTTAAATTGAACAAGCTCTTCCTAGTATTTATAAGCATTACCTTTCTTAGAAACCTCTATTCTATGTCATACAGTCTGACTCTTTGAGTAAAATACAGCAAAAAATAACTCATTTTTAAAAATTCCAGATATTACTGAAGACTAAAATGAAGGTTAATGATTTATTTGACTCAGTAATAAAATACAGGTGAGTGCTCATTTAAGAAAATCTGATAAATAATAAGTAGTAGTTAGATATTAGTGTTAATGAAAGGATTATTTGCATTACCAATTTCCAAAGTGTCTTTAAACGCCTATAGAAACATTATTGTATTAGCTTAAAATAGTAAGAGATAAGCATCCCTAAACCTGAAAGTGTTTTGAGTCACAGACTACTCAAAAATCAATCATTTATAATACAAAAGTCAGTTCTGAAATCATGAACTATGGAACATGAGAAAGTCTTATTAACTTACATAGGACTGTCCAGAAACATCTTTTAAATAAAGTAAAATACATGTTTTCCAAAAGCAAACGAAAAAAGTCACCAAAGTAAACAAAAGAAAGCAGGATGAAGCTCAATTCAGTGGGACTGGCATCTATTTATTGACTGATTAACTTATTACAACCACTGTGAACAAAGAATCAAAATCTCCCTCTCCTCCTACCAGCAATTTGGATGGTTCTGCTGGAGCCCAGTACAAAGAATACAGGCCTTTTGAAAGAACTCACTGCTTGATCAATGAGAGTTTGTTTCCCCCAATGATGAGAGGGAACTGATCCTGAAAGCATGTAACATTTTAAAACAAAAACTCTTTACTGAAGATTAAAAAAAAAAAAAAAAGCCAAGCCAGTGTTTAATCTTAAAAGAATGGGTATCAGTCATGCCAAAGAGGGCAGTGAAGGGGAGGGGCTTTAAAAAACCATGTGAGTTTAGTTTCAGTAAAACATTTAAAAAGTCTTAAAATACCTCCTAACTGTATGAGTCTTACTCAATTAGTAATAAAGGAACTGGACTAACTGATTTCTCATATACAATATTTATATTGATTTTTAAAGTGCCTAACAGCCACGGATGATAAATGATATCAGGGAAAACATTTTCAATTAAAAGAAAAACCCCTGGAGTATAAGTTTACTTTTTATTAACAAAGGGTGGGGAACAATTTTTCTTGTTTTTTAACTTTCTAATTAATAGGATGGTCACAAGTATAGAAATATCTAGACAGAAAATTCATCAAGATGAGAAGTTAAACTTGGGAGCTTTAGTCTAATTGTTTTAATTGTAATGAGATGGAAATTGTATGGCACAGAGGCCAGAGAACAGCTCAAAGTTTTATATTCCCTATTAAATGCAAAGCCTGGTCATCTAGGAATTACTTACAAAAAGAACTGGCATGGCCAGGGTTTGCCCACAGCCTATAGCTAAGCCCTTCTGGGAACCAGTTCTGGGAACTTGTTCCAGTAAGTGGTTACAGATATAGGCACAGATATATCGATATGGATAACCTGACCTCTGACCTTCTCTAGGACACTGTTGGTGGGAGGTGACAACCATTCACTGTATTTGAAATACAAAGGTGAGCACTTCTCCTTTTTTTAAGGGACATATTTAACAATCATGCAGATAAGCCATAGTTTAAACAAAGAGGCTTTGGTAGGGCAAGGAGATACAAGTTCTTCCTTGATGCAGATCAGCAGTTTATCTTTTTGGAAATGACATACTAATTTGAGAAAGGCGGGCAATTGTGAGTTTATTAATATCACCTGCTTCCCTACAAAGTGAATACATGTTGCAAGCAAGGAGAGGATTTCCCCAAGTGTCACCATTATAGAGGTTAAAATAAAATCAGTGTAGTCTCAATGACCAAGATAATCCTTTTAAGACTATCTTTAATAATTTTTATTACATATATAAATATATGTACATATGGAACCCTGGTAGCACAGTGGTTAAGAGCTTGACTGTTAACCAAAAAGGCTGGCAGTTCAAATCCACCAGCTGCTCCTTGAAAACTATATACAGCAATTCTACTCCTATAGGGTCGCTATAAGTCAGAATAGACTCAACAGAATAGACTCAACAGACAGGGTTTGATTTGGGTTTTCTATGTAGCAAAAAAAACTCTGTTGCCACTGAGTCGATTCCAACTCATAGAGACCCTATATAGTATAGTATTATATATATGTCCATACATACATAATATGTTATGTATACTGTTGATGAGAGGTTGACATCCATCCATATATTATCTTCATTTCTTTCCTTTTCCACAATTATTCACTTCTCCACAGTTCCAGTGTAGACATGATATAAACAGTCCTTTCTTCACTTGTATAGTGCTTCATTGTTTATGAAGTACCTTCGTAAACATTATCTTATTTGATCTACATGACTATCCTGAGGGAAAGAGTTATTCTTACTTAATGAATGGGAAAACTGAGGCTGGTAAACTTAAGTCACTTGCCCAAGGTCACATCTAATAAGTGTCAGAGCCTGAATCTGAACCCTGTATCTTCTAAGTCTAGTTTACGTTCCTTATAACTACAGCTGCCGAAGTAAAAAGAGCAACAAAGGGGGAGCAATGCCTACTTACTTATAAAAGCATAGTTCTTGCCCTGATAACCAACATCAAATAAGCAAATATGTAAAATGGCATTGTGGCAGGCAGAATAAGGACCCTCCAAATAAGTCCAAGTCCTAATCCCCAGAACCTGTGAATATGTTAACTAACATGGCAAAGGGGACTTGTAGATGTGATTAGAGTCTTGAGATGGGAGATTATCCTGGATTATCCAGGTTGGCCCAATGAAATCACAAGGGCCATTATAAGAGGACGGCAGAAGAGTCAGTGTCAGAGTGATGCAGCCTGAGAAAGACTCGACTAGCCATTGCTGACTTTTAAGACAAAGGAAGGGATCACGAGCCAAGGAATGTAGGCAACTTCTATTCTTAGCTGCTGCTAAATTGGCCCCTGACTCATGATGATCCCATGCACAATGGAATAAAACACTGCCCAATCCTGCACCATCCCCATGATCGGTTGTGGGTCGGACCACTGTGATCCATAGGGTTTTCACCAGCTGATTTTCAGAAGTAGATCAACAGGCATTTCTTCCTAGCCTGCCTTAGTCTGGAAGCTCTGCTGAAACCTGTTCAGCATCATAGCAACATGCAAGCCTCCACTGACAGACCTCTAGAAGCTGGAAAAGGCAAAGAAATAGATTCTCCCCTAGAGCCTCCAGAAGACGTAAAGAGCTGCTGGCACCCTGAATTTAGCCCAATGAGACCCATTTTGGACTTCTGACCTCCAGAACTAAAGGTAAGAAATTTGCATTTTTTTTAAGCCATCAAGTCTGTGGTAATTTGTTATACCAGCAATAGAAAGCTAATCCAAATAAACACCATTGGGATCAAAATTTCTAATATAAAAACTGAAGTCTCAATATGCATAATTTTTGTCATGTGGAAAGTCTGGGACAAAAAAATTCAGAAGCTACAAAAAAGATTACAGAAATATAATAAACAAAGACAAAAAACAAGAACAGACCAAAAACATACAGCTGTACATATATGATAACTAAAGGACATGAGTTATTTTCTCACTATACAAAAATCTCTTACAACTCATTCCTTCATTCATTCATTCATTCCCTCACTCATCTGTTCAATTTATTGGGCATCAATTTACACCAGTCACCGGACATTGTTCTAGGCCCTAAGTTTCTAGCAGTGAACAAGACAAATTAAAAAAAACTGAAAACTGTCCTCAGGGAACATACATCTTAAATGAAGGAAAGAGACATTAACTAAAAATAAATAAATAACATATAGTAATATCAGCCCCACACATCTGTCAGTTTGTCATAGTGTGGTGGCTTGTGTGTTGCTGTGATGCTGGAAGCTACGCCACTGTTATTTCAAATACCTGCAAAATCACCCACGGTGGACAGGTTTCCACAGAGCTTCCAGACTGAGATAGATTAGGAAGAAGGACCTGGTGGTCTACTTCTGAAAGAAACTGGCCAGTGGAAACCTTATGAATAGCAGCAGAACATTGTCTGATATAGTGCCGGATGATTAGCCCCCACCTAACAACAGATGCCAGTAATACAGAGAAAAATAAAGCAAAGAAGAGGATGGAAGTACCAGGGAGGGAGGCAAGAGTTTCAACTTTAAATAGGATGGTCAAAGAATTGCTGACAAGATGGCATCTGAGTAATTCTTGGGTGCGCTTGGTTGGGCACCCAATGGACACCTGAGGAAAGAATGTTCCAGGCAGAGGAAACAGCCCATACAAGGACATGGTATGTGCCTAGTGTTTCTGAGGCGCAGCAAAGAGACCCAGTGAGGCTGGAGGAGAGTGGATGAGGGGCAAATAGGAGAAGATGAGGTTAAAAATATAAACAGTGGGCTGGAATACGCAGTCCTCTAGGATTCTGTCTACTATGAGGCAGGTGGAAGATACTGGTGGCTTCTGAGCCAGAGTGTAATAATCTGAATGCTATTTTAAAGAATCACTATGGCTGGCTATGGAGAATAAACTGTACGGGGTATTCAGGGCAGAAGCAGGAAGGACCATCTTCCAGTTGCCCCTCCATGTCTATTCTCCACCAGCTCTTTGCCACACAGATTGCCTGTGTCCTCTGGCTCTCTCTTGGATTTAGCCAAGGAGGAGCCCTGGAAGATCAAAGGGAGGAAAAAGGGTGAGGTCAGAATTTTATTCCTCTGATCCTCCCTAACCATCATTATGGGCTGGCTACTGCAAAAACTATAGCTCCCATCACACGGCTCTCTCCAACTAGTCCTTTTGTCTTTGGTTTCTGGTCAGTTCCCTTCCCTCTCTCGCTTCAGGACTGAGGCCAAATTATAACTAGTTCCAGGGTGTTAACTACGCCAATACCCTGCCCAAGCCTTTGTAAATAGTGCCCGTATTAAAAACTCTTCTAACTATCTCAATGTAAATGTGTCATCTCTCTCCTGGCAGCACCATGACTAGCGCAAGACTCTAGGGCAATCAGCCAGGTGGGAAACAATGAAGGCTTGGACCAGGATACTGGCAGCGGAAGTGGCGAGAAACAACTGGATTTTGACTTGATGACAGATTTGACGTCAAGCATGACTCCAGGTTTTGGCCTAAGCAGCTGAAAGGATGGAGGGCTATCAACTGAGATTCATTTTTTAGAAATTCACAATCAATAGAAAATACGTACAAATGTATTAAAGGTAGCTAAAGGAAAAGGAATACTTAATGGCTTACAAACAAATGCAAAAATCCTCAGTCCTAGTAAAGGAATACAAATTAAATAACATTTAATAACAGATACTATTTTCTCCTATAAAGTTGTCAAAGATAAAAAAGGTATGATGATAAAAGGTGTTAGTATGGATATCAGAAAACATAACTAGAGGGTGTAAACCTCTGTAAAGAGTAATTTGTAATATCTATGAAAACTTTAAATATACCTGCACTTTGATCCACCAAGTCCGGCACTAAGACTTTATCCTACAGACGCACACCGACATTTGCACAAATACCTGTATATAAGCTTTATATTGTAACACTGTTCATAATAGCAAAGAACTGGAAACATCCTAAATGTCCATCAACAGAAAATATGAGTTAAATAAATTAGGGTACATATATACAATAGAATACTATCAGCAATCTACAAAAAATAAGGTAAATACATAAATATTAACATGAAAAGATCTCCAAGAGATTTATATTGTAAGGGGAGGGGAATCAGGTGCCCAATGGTACATTTAGTATGTTCCTATTTGTGAGGTTTTTTAAATGAAAGGATATACACAAGTATAGGAATAAGAAAGTTCTGGAAAGATAAAAGAAATTGTTAAGAGTGATTGCCTCTGAGGAGTCTAATGTGAAAGAGAGTTCTTTTTTTCATCTGGATACCCTTTTGGATTGCTTGAATTTTTTTTTTTTAACCATGTGTACATATTGCTTTTTCGATAAACAGAAAAGTATATTAAGCCCAATTTTAAAAAGGACCAGTACTAAATTATCTTTTGGTGCACTACAACCTATGATGCTGAATACACAAACATATCACAAGAGTTCAAACTATCAAAACTGACCTACGGTTTCATTTTATTAGTATTCACCTTTTGTTAGAAGATACAAATGCTGTGACCCATAATATTCTGAATCACAGGTGTTTCTCCATTTATGGTAAAACAAAGTCTATTCGCACATTCTTGGAGTTTTCCAAATGTTAGTCATACGTAGGGGGAGGGATGGATGACAGAGTTTATAATAGTCCGATGATTTCAAACAGAAAATAACAACAAGCAACCTGACTCCCATTAAGAGTTGGCTTAATGGCTGACAATCATTTTTGGCAGTAATCATGATGTCAAATGGAACAGTCCACATCATGATTCCTGTTTCATGTTTTTACTATAATTCCCAAAATCAATCTAGTTGGAAAAAACAATATGGAAAAGTAGATTAATTTTGTTCAGGCTTATCTTAAAGCACTTTGTCAAGGCCTGCAAATTAGAATCATTTAAAAATTTAAAAAAAAAAAATGTACCCGAAGGATGTCACACTATTTCTTTGAAGATTCACTATGCTTTCACAAATATATATGATTATGTATAACTGGATATATATAAGTGCATACGCATTTGTCAGTTTGTTGTACTGTGGGTGCTTGAGTGTTGCTATGATGTTGGAAGCTACGTCACTGGTATTCAAATTGGTATACCAGCAGGGTCACCCATGGTAGATAGGTTTCAGCTGAGCTTCCAGACTAAGGCAGACTATGAAGAAGGACCTAGCAATCTACTTTCGAAAAGAATTAACCAGTGAAAACCTCATGAATAGCAACGGAATATTGTCTGATATAGTGCCAGAAGATGAACCCCTCAGTTGGAAGGCACTCAAAAGACAACTGGGGAAGAGCTGCCTCCTCAGAGTAGAGTCAACTTTTAAGTGACACAGATGGAGTCGAGCTTTTGGGAACTTCATTTGTTGATGTGGTATGACTCAAAATAAGAAGAAATAGCTGCAAACATCCATTAATAATTGGAATGTGGAATGTACGAATTATGAATCTAGGAAAATTGGAAATGGTCAAAAATGAAATGGGACACAGAAACATGGATATCCTAACCAGTAGTGAGCTGAAATGGACTGGTACTGGTCATTTTGAATCGGACAGTTATATGGTCTACTACGCGGGAAATAACAGATTGAAGAGGAATGGTGTTGTATTCATCAACAAAGAGAAAATTTCAAGATCTATCCGAAGTACAACACTGTCAGTGATAGGATAATATCCACACGCCTACGAGGAAGACCAGTTAATACGACTATTATTCAAATTTGTGTACCAATCACTAAGGCTAAAGACGAAGAAGCTGAAGATTTTTACCAACGTCTGCAGTCTGAAATTGATCAAATATGCAATCGGGATGCTTTGATAATCACTGGTGACTAGAATGCAAGACTTGGAAACAAAGAAGGATAGGTAGATGGAAAATATGGCCTTGGTGATAGAAACAATGCAGGAGATTGCATGAGAGAATTTTGCAATACCAATGATTTCTTCATTGCAAATACCTCTTTTCAACAACATAAACGGCAATGATACATGTGGACCTCGCCAGATGGAATAGAGGAATCAAACTGACCACATCTGTGGAAAGAGATGATGGAAAAGCTCAATATCATCATCAGCCAGAACATGCCAGCAGCTGACTGCAGAACAGACCATCAATTGCTCATATGCAAGTTCAAGTTGAAGCTGAAGAAAATTAGAACAAGTCCACGAGAGCCAAAGTATAACCTCGAGTATAACCTACTTGAATATAGAGACCATCTCAAGAATAGATTTGACGCGTTGAACATTAATGACTGAAGACAACTTGTGGAATGACATCAAGGAAATCATACATGAAGAAAGCAAGAGGTCATTAAAAAGACAGGAAAGAAAGAAAAGACCAAAACGGATGTCACAAGAGACTCTGAAACTTGCTGTTGAAAGTTGAGTAGCTAAAGTGAAAGGAAGAAATGATGAAATAAACAGCTGAGCAGAAGATTTCAAAGGGCAGCTCAAGAAGACAAAGTATTATAATGACACGTGCAAAAACCTACAGTTAGAAAACCAAAAGGGAATAACAACACTCAGCATTCTCAAGCTGAAAGAGCTGAAGAAAAAAATCAAGCCTTGAGTTACAGTAGTGAAGGAGTCTATGGGGAAAATATTAAATGACGCAGGAAGTGTCAAAAGAAGATGAAAGGGATACAGAGTTACTATACCAAAAATAGCCAGTCGACATTCAACCATTTCAGGAGGTAGCATACAATCAGGAACCAATGGTACTGAAGGAAGAGGTCCAAGCTGCAATGAAGGCATTGGTGAAAACCAAGGCTCCAGGAATTAACAGAATACCAATTGAGATGTTTCAACAAACAGATGCAGTGCTGAAAGTGCTCACTTGCCTATGCCAAGAAATTTGGAAGACAGCTACCTGACCAACCGACTGGAAGAAATCCATATTTATGCCTATTCCAAAGAAAGGTAATCTAACCAAATGTGGGAATTATCGAACAATATCACTGATACTACAGGCAAGTAAAATTTTGCTGAAGATCATCCAAAAGCAGCTGCAGCAGTGCATTGAGAGGAAACTGCCAGAAATTCAAGCCAGATTCAGAAGAGGATGTGGAACCAGGGATATCATTGCTGATGTCAGATGGATCCTGGCTGAAAGCAGGGAATACCAGAAAGATGTTTACCTGTGTTTTATTGACTATGCAAAGGCATTCGACTGTGTGGATCATAACAAATTATGGATCACATCGCAAAGGATGGGAATTCCAGAACACTTAATTGTGCTCATGAAGAAGCTGCACGTATATCAAGAGGCAGTTGTTTGAACAGAATGAGGAGATACTGCATGGTTTAAAGTCAGGAAAGGTGTGTGTCAGGGTTGTATCCTTTCACCATACCTATTCAATCTGTATGCTGAGCAAATAATCCGAGAAGCTGGACTATATGAAGAAGAACGGGGCATCAGGATTGGAGGAAGACTCATTAATAACCTGTGTTATGCAGATGACACAATCTTGCTTGCAGAAAGAAAGTGAAGAGGACTTGAAACACTTATTGATGAAGAACAAAGACTACAGCCTTTAGTATGGATTACACCTCAACATAAAGAAAACAAAAATCCTTACAACCGGACCAATAAGCAACATCATGGTAAGTGGAAAAAAAATATTGAAGTTGACAAGGATTTCATTTTACTTGGATCCACAATCAGTACACCTCAACATAAAGAAAACAAAAATCCTTACAACCAGACCAATAAGCAACATCATGATAAGTGGGAAAAAAAATATTGAAGTTGACAAGGATTTCATTTTACTTGGATCCACAATCAATGCCCATGGAAGCAGCAGTCAAGAAATCAAAGATGAACTGCATTGGGCAAATCTGCTGCAAAAGACCTCTTTAAAGTGTTAAAAAGCAAGGATGTCACCTTGAAGATAAGGTGTGGCTGACTCAAGCCATGGTGTTTTCAATCGCCTTATATGCATGCAAAAGCTAGAAAATGGATAAGGATGACTGAAGAAGAATAGATGCTTTTGAATTATGGCATTGGTGAAGAATACTGAATATACCGCGGACTGCAGAAGAGCGAACAAATCTGTCTTGAAAGAAGGACAGCCAGAACGCTCCTTAGAAGCAAAGATGGCGAGACTTTGTTTTACATACTTCCGACATGTTATCAGGAGAGATCAGTCCCTGGAGAAGGACATCATGCTTGGTAAAACAGAGAGTCAGCTCAAAAGAGGAAGACCCTCAATGAGGTGGACTGACACTGGGGCTGCAACAATGGGCTCAAGCATAACAAAGATTGTGAGGATGGCACAGGACCGGCCAGTATTTCATTCTGTTGTACACAGGGTCACTATGAGTTGAAACCGATTCCAAACAACAACATGTATAAGTGTATAAAATGTGTGTCTCATTTTCTTTATGCTATTTTTCTCCTTACTACCACAGTCCAGACTGACAAAATTTTGTCCTTGAAGATAAAATTCTAATGTTATCACCGTTTTCCCTTTGGGTAAGGATTTTTTTAAAAGTCACCCAAATCTATTTGAATACAAAAGATTCCTACATTGGCTCCGGTAGCACCACCGGATATATTCATGATTAGGAGTTGATCATCTACAGTGGCCAAAGAGTCATGCTTTGATTTGGCAGACAGTGACATGACAAAAAGCCTTGCTGTGCCTCTGAGCTCCCTCTTCTCAGAAAAGATGCAAAAACATCTTAATAGATTTTCCCCAAATGTCTACAGATTGACACTATCAGTATAATGCTGAAGATATCTGAAAGAATGGAAACAACGTATTGTTAATGCTTTTTATATGACACACAATCAAAAACCAAACCAAATTCACTGGTGTCGAGTCAATTCTGACTCACGGTGACCCTACTGGACACAGCAGAACTGTCCCATAGGTTTCCAAGGAACGGCTGGTTTCAAACTGCCTACCCTTTGGTTAGAAGGCATAGCTCTTAACCATTGTGCCACCAGGGCTCTACAATAGTAGGGAAAAATATCATATGACTCATTTGTCATACGTAACTTCATCTGGGGATCCAACGTGCTTATACACATGATTTTATTAAACTGTTAAATTTAAACTAAAGTTAAGAAAAAGCAAATGGTATAAATCAAGGGAAAAGACTACTACATCAACATTTACCTGTTGCGTCAAATTCAATTGGCTGGCACCGGCGGTTAGAAGACCAGTCACATTTGAGGACTTGCCCTCCTTCCACGATCCCAGGCTGAGTAGTGTTTGCTTTGGGAGCTCCCACCAGAAGAAACATCCTACTAAAATATAAAAGGAGGCAATAGTTTATTTTATTTATTTATTTTATTGTGCTTTAAGTGAAAGTTTACAGTTCAAGTCAGTTTCTCATATAAAAATTTATACACACATTGTATGTGACCCTAGTTGCTCTTCCTATAATGTGGCTCCTCCTTTCCACTTCGGATTTCCCGGTTCCATTTAACCAGCTCCTGTCCCCTTCTACCCTCTCGTCTCACCTCCAGATAGGAGCTGCCCATTTAGTCTCATGTATCTACTTGAACTAAAAAGCACTCTCTTCACGAGTATCATTTTATATCTTATAGTCCAGACTAATCTTTGTCTTAAGAGTTGGCTTAAGGAATGGTTTTAGTTTGGGGCTAACAGACAGTCCGGGGGCCATGTCTTCCGAGGTCCCTCCAATCTCAGACCATTAAGTCTGGTCTTTTTACTAGAATTTGAGTTCTGCACCCCACTTTTCTCCTGCTCCATCAGGGACTCTCCATTGTGTCCCCCGTCAGGGAGGTCATTGGTGATAGCCAGGCACCATCTAGTTCTTCTGCTCTCAGGCTGCTGGTGTCTCTGGTTTATGTGGCCCTTTCTGTTTCTTGGGCTAATATTTTCCTTGTGTCTTTGATGTTCTTCATTCTCCTTTATTCCAGGTGGGCTGGGACCGATCGATGCATCTTAGATGGCTGCTTGCTAGCTTTTTTAAGAGCCCAGATGCTACTTACAAAAGTGGGATGCAGAACATTTTCTTAATAAACTTTGTTATGCCAACTGACCTAAATGTCCCCTGAAACCATGGTCCCCAGATCCTTGCCCCCGCTACTCTATCCCTTGAAGTGTTTGGTTATATTCAGGAAACTTTATAGCTTTTGGTTTAGTCCAGTTGTGCTGACTTCCCCTGTAGTGTGTGTTGGACTTCCCTTCACCTAAGATAATTCTTGTGTACTATCTAGGTAGTGAATACCCCTCTCCTTCCCACGTAACCAGGAGGCATTATTTTAAAAGGCAAAAACTATAAGCAAGATCTTATGATTCAAGAGGAATAATTATGCTCTTGATATTATCCACAAATATTATCTTTTTAAAACCATTCACTGAGGGCACAGTCTTCATTATTCACATGGTACTCTCTTACATACATTATTTGATATGGTTTATTCATCTTAATAACATAGTACATGGCAACTTCAGCATTTTATGCCATTTAAAAATTTATGCTGGTCAAACTGTATACTTTAAATATGTGAAGTTTGTTCCATGTCAATTACACCTCAATAAAACTGTTTAAAAAATGTATTTTGGCTAGAGTATTTTGCTTTTGGTAGTTTTGTTGGTGTATGTGTGGTTTGCTATACAAAGTAGAAAAAATGGCCAGGACAAAAATCTCCAAACAGCCAGGCTCCCTACAGGAGAAGGTATGGGAGAGCTGAAGGTACTGAAATTTAGTTAAAGAGTCTCTGACAAATAGTAAAACTCTTCATCACGGTTAAGTTGCTACATGTCTTCTAAAGCTGTCCAACATAGGTGTGGATGAAGGAGAAAACAATGTAAAACAATGTAGGGTTCAGGGACCAATTTTTTTTATTTTAATAAAGGAAGCACAGCAAGGGAAGAAAAAATGAGGGAGGTGAAACAGAAAAACACTAAATAGTAAACAAGCAGGATGAAGAGAAGAGTGATGAATGTTAGGAATAACTAGTCTATGGTAAGACTTTTTTTTTTTGCTTGCATATTCTGTATTATTGTTGTTGTTATTGTTAGGTGCCACTGAGTTGGTTTTAACTCACAGCGACCCTATGTACAACAGAACAAAACACTGCCGGGCCCTGCACCATCCTCACAATCGCTGCTATGCTTGAGCCCACTGTTGCAGCCACTGTGTCACTCCATCTGGTCAAGAGTCTTCCTCTTTTTTGCTGACCTTCTACTTTACCAAACATGATGTCCTTCTCCAGGGACTGGTCCCTCCTGATAATATGTCCAAAGCACATGAGACGAAGTCTCTCCATCCTCACTTCTAAGGAGCATTCTGGCTCTTCTTCCAAGACAAATTGGTATTCTGGCAGTCCATGGTATATTCAATATTCTTCAAAGACATCAATTCTTCTTCAGTCTTCCATATTCATTGTCCTGCTTTTGCATGCATATGAAGCGACTGAAAATACCATGGCTTGGGTCAGGTGGACCTTAGTCTTCAAAGTGACATTTTTGCTTTTTAACACTTGAAAGAGGTCTTTTGCAGAAGATCTGTCCAATGCAAGTACATCGTTTGAATTCCTGACTGCTGCTTCCATGGGCGTTGATTGTGGATTCAAGTAAAATGAAATCCTCGAGAATTTCAATCTTTTCTCCGTTTATCATGATGTTGCTTATTGGTCCCATTGTGAGGATTTTTGTTTTATTTATGTTGAGGCATAATCCATACTGCAGACTACAGTCTTTGATCTTCATCAGTAAGTGCTTCAAGTCCTCTTCACTTTCTGCAAGCAGGGCTGTGTCATTTGCATATTGCAGGTTATTAATAAGTCTTCCTCCAATCCTGATGCCGTGTTCTTCTTTATATAGTCCAACTTCTCGGATTATTTGCTCAGCATACAGATTGAATAAGTATGGTGAAAGGAGATACAACCCTGATGCACACAACCTGTGAGTTTGTTGTAATGTGGTGGCTTGTGCATTGCTGTGATACTGAAAGTTATGCCACCAGTATTTCAGATACCAGCATAGCAAGGGTCACCCATGGTGGACAGGTTTCAGCTGAGCTTCTAGATAAAGACAGACTAGGAAGAAGGACCTAGGGATCTACTGCTAAAAGAAAACTGGCCAGTGAAAACCTTATGAATAACAATGGAACACTGTCTGAAATTCTATATTAGCCAAAGCAAAAAAAAATTGCAGCAATGAGATTATTTATCACTCATTTCTTATATGCTGAGGGAGAAAAAAAATTACTGGATTCCAAAGTGTGGTGGTTCTAGACAGTATCATTTTCCCATTTAGAAAACTTAGCTTGTTTTAGAACTAACCTGTTGCAGTTGAGTTGATTCCAACTCAAACAGACTCTATAGGACAGAGCAGAACTGCCCAATTGGGTTTTCCAAGGCTGTAATCTTTACGGAAGCAGACTGCCACATCTTTCTCCCATGGAGCAGCTGGTGGGTTTGAACTGCCAACCTTTCAGTTAGCAGCACTTCAGTTAACAAGCGCTTTAACCACTGTACCCCACCAGGGCTCCTGTTTTAGAACTACTATTTTTAAAATAGTGACTAATAAATTTATCTTAATAAGATTAATCATCCTATTCTTTAATAGCACCACTATTCATTTTCTTATCAGGGTAAAATAAACTAAGGATAAAATAATCAGAGATCTAATTTTTTAAGTATAAAGAGATCTTTTCTTTGGTTGTTTCTATTCATTCAAAAATAGACATGGACTGAGTGCCTCCTCTACAGAAAACACAGTCTGGGCACTACAGATACCAGCATGAGTAAAACAACCTTGGTCTCTGCTCTCAGTGGGGTTTATATTCTTTTGGGCAAGAAGGCCAAAAAAAAATTACTGTTCCAGTGCTGTGAAGGAAACAAACAAGAGTTGAGAAAGAGACTTTTTGGGAATGGGAAAGGGAGACCTTCTTTAGATAAAGGAGTTATCTCTAAGGAATGGAGAGGAGAAACTTTCTTTAGATAAAGATAAAAAGACGTTATCTTTAAGGAATGGGGAGGAGAGACCTTCTTTAGATAAAGGAATCTGGCAAGTTATCTCAAAGGAACTCACCAGTAGATTAAAACAGGTTCAGAAGGAAGTAACTAAGGAGTGGGGAAAGGGGGTGGAAGGTAGGGAGGTGTGATGAAGAGGTGGTATGGGAGCACTCTGGACAGAGGTAGAAAGGGGTAGGAAGGAGCTTAGTCTCCTTCAGGAGCTACAAGAAGAGAGGTGTGGCTAGAGCAGGAGAGCATGCTAGGAGTGGAGCTTAAGAACTAAATCAAGCAAGGCATTTTAGGACATGGTAAGACTTTTGGATTTTTATCCTAAGGGCAATGTAAAACCTTCCTCTTCTTTTTTTTTTTTTTTTAAGCAAAAGGATGGCAATCTAATAAAGAAACTAAATTTGCTAACCTAACGGGAAAGTATTAGAGTAGGGCAAAAATGGAACAAGAAAAGCAGGATACTGTTACAGCCACTCAGGGAGGAAGAGACAGAGACCTGGAAGAAGAGTGGGTAGAAAGGGATGGGCAGGCAGATATGAGAAATGGAGTAGAATGAACAGAAGTCGTTGGTGGCTCCAATGTGGGAGAAAGGGAAGATTAAAGAACATCACCTAGGTTTCTAGACCAAATACAGGGGTGGTAGAACCACTTACTGAGCTAGAAAAGTCTAGAAGTTGGGGGAGCAAAAGGCAGATTAGGGATTGAGGAGAAAACCAAGAATTCAGTTCTCAATGTATCAGTACGAGATGTCTGTGAGATACCTAATTGGAGCCCTGGTGACATGGCAGTTAAGCACTCAGCTAACTAAAAGGTTTGTGGTTTAAACCTACCAGCTGCTCTGCAGAAGAAAGGTTTACAGCCCTGAGTCCAAGGCAATGGGCTTGGTTTTGGTTTAAGGTGTGCTTTAGAGATAAAAGTGTTGAGAGTATCAGAACATGAAATGGTTGAGCTGACCCACGGAGAGGCTACAGAGAGAAAAGAGAAAAGTCCCAAAGAGTAAGCTTGGAGGAGCGACAATTTTTGGGCTGCTAAATGAAAGCTTGGTAGTTACAATCTACCAGCAGCTCCAAGTGAGAAAAGAGCTGGTGATCTGCTCCCATAAAAACTATAGCCTAGAAAACCCTATGTGGCAATTCTACTCTGTGCTATAGGGTCACTATGAGTCAGAATCAACTCAATGGCAAAACAACAACAAAGAAGAGAATATAGTAAAAGACACTGAGACAAAACAAACATACAGGAGGAAAACAGAACACAGACATCATGTTGTTATCGTTGTTACACGTTGTCGAGTCAGTTCCAACTCACAGGGACTCTATGTATAACAGAACGAAACACTGCCCAGTCCTGTGCCATCCTCACAATCATTGCTATGCTTGAGCCCATTGTTGCAGCCACTGTGCCAATCCATCTCACTGAGGGACTTCTTTTCTTTCACTGACCCTGTATTTTACCAAGCATGATGCCCTCCTTCAGGGACTAGTCCCTCCTAATAACATGTCCAAAGTATGTGAGATGAAGTCTTGCCATCCTCGGAGCATTCTGGCTGTAGTCCTTTCAAGACAGATTTGTTCGTTCTTCTGGCAGTCTGTGGTATATTTAATATTCTTCACCAGCACCATAATTCAAAAGCATCATAAGCCCTCAATAAATGTTATCACCATTATTACTTCATTACTATCATTAAACACTAAGTCACTTCAATTTTTCTAGCAAAGGAAACATTTACAAGTGTTTTTCACCTTTATGTGAAATTATGGACAAACCTACATCTTATAGAATGTGCTCATTTAAACCTACATCTTAAATATAGAATGCACTCATTTTAACTTTTATTTATCAATTTCAATTTCATTAGTTCTGGGTAGTATCTGCCAATTCTCATTCAGACTAGTCAAAAGCTAGCTGTATGGATTACTGGATTATAGGAATCCTGCTTTCTGACATTTAAAACCCAAAAATTCAAAATAAAGATAAAAATCCCAACCAAACCACACCCTGATTAATAAAGCTTTATGCAGTCATATTTGGCAACAGTAAAACACCAATGCTGGTGTTCTCTCATCACAGCAACATGACTTTGAGTTGCAAATTAACTTAGTTTTTATTCAGCAGGAAGTTTTATAAGGAAAAGAAAAAAAAATTATGAGTAAGAGAACTCCCACCTCCCATGAGTTAAGAGAGCAGCTCTTTCTTACCAAACACCACATCTCCCTTCACCCAGTCCCAGTTCTTTTTCTAGAACAGATCTGGTTCACACAGCAAAATAATTTACAAAAAAACTTCTTATTTCAACAGGTCAAAAATGTGACCACAAAAAAAATCCTAAAACTGCCCTCTTCATTTGAATTAAATACATTTTTAAGTATTTGATGGGGGAAAACGAACATTACCTATAAGGGTAATACAAGCAAAGGTATATGTATGTGTTCAGGTGGTGGAAAATGGCCGGGATTCCAGGAGATCAGGACAGGAGAGTTGGTTCTCAGAATTTGCCTAGAAACCTATAAGCAAAACTTGTTTCTGGGCTGTCATCACATAGCACTTTACAAAAACTTCAAAAAAATTTTTTGTAAAGCTATCCTTCTCACTTTACAATAAATTGGTTCCTTGAATGTAGGGACTCTAAATCATCTTTGTGTCTGCCACATAATAAGCACTCATCAAAAGTTTGTTAAATTGGAGGCTGAGTAGCACTTAAATTCCATAGCTATAGGTTTCAAACAATCTTAAAATAGCCATATACATATAAACAAGTCTTTTCTACTTTCCTCCAATCCCTCCAGAATGCAGAAATCACCCTCTATTAAACATTCAATTCAGTATTTAAATTATCCTTAAAATACTTTTTTTATGCAACACATCTCAACCACATAGTTTCTCTAATTCACTACTTAATTTTGAGTTTCAGATCCTTTTTTTACTTGGCACCGTAAGACAGAGGGCTGGAAAGTCATTAGGAGAAAACAGCCTTCAGCAAAGACAGAGAAGAAAGGGCACAGTTGGAGAGTTCTCCTATTGAAAACTGCACTCTATTGGCAGCACATAGCTGCATAAGACCAGGGACAAGGCTGCTGCTTTCATCAGACCATTTGCACATTACAGGCATGAAATGATGGTAATTAGATGTACTAATATAGATGTTCACCAAGTTTTCCTGAGCATACCTTCATGTACACCGGCAAAATACCACAGAAATGGTAGGAATGTGTGAGCACTGTCAATTTCTAAATGCTAGGTTAAGGGGGGGAAAGGCTGAGAAACAGAATTCTTCATCCAAAATGGCAAAGTGATGCTTAAGTTACTTTTCAGAGTATTATAAAAAGTTTTGAAAAGAGAATTGGAGAGCTGAAGAAAGGAAAATTGCCTTAGACAAATGCTAAAGTCTTAGCGCTGTATAGACAAAAATTAAATATTTGTGTAAAATAAAGGGCAAACCAAAACCCACTGTGGTTGATTCCAAATCATAGCGAGCCTATAGGACAGAGAAGAACTGCCCCATAGGGTCTCCAGGGCTGTACATCTTTAGGGAAGCAGACTGCCACATCTTTCTCCCATGGAGCAGCTGGTGGGTTTGAACCGACAACCTTTTGGTTAAGAGCCAAGCACTTTAACCACTGTGCCACCAGGGCTCCTAAATAAAGGGCAAAGATGATAAAAGATTCTATATGACAAAATTAAGGAATATAAAAGCAACACATATTACCCAAAAAAAAAGCCTGTCGAAGAAAACACTTTGCAAAAAATTGTCACTTGAAGCTCATCTAAGAGTGTCTAATGAATGTCTACAACAGCTTAATTAGAGTAAGAGAAGTGAGACCAGAAAAAAAAAAATTGCAATATAGGCAACATTGTCTAATGGAAGCAGTTTAGGAATAGAAGATCCCACTCAGTTACAAATACTATAAATCGATTGAGAAAGTCACTTTAAATCTCTGAGCCTCCATATCCTCTCCTACGGAATGGACATAATGTCAACTGTAATTACTGAAAAAAAAAAAACTTTTTTTCTGAAAATGGGTAGTAGATAAAAGCAAGTTAGAAAATCTGAAAGCAGCATAAAAATACAAGATGATGGTATTTGGAACTAAATGCAACAGCAATTAATAAAATAATAAAGTAGACCAAAAAAAGTTAAAATATGGTTTAAAAAGGGTTTTTCTTTCCTCAGTTTACTCTAAGAGTCATTAACAGTGGTCAGTGGTTGGAACCCACCAGTGGCTCTGTGAGCGAAAAGACCTGGCAATGTGCTCAGCCTAGGAAACCCTATGGGACAGTTCTACTCTGTCATATAGGGTTGCTATGAGTTGGGACCAACTCATGGCACACAATAACAATAACCGATAAATTCAAATGTAAACCACAAGGAAAAGATAAAAGATGAATAGGAAATAATTGGCTCGTAACACTTCCTGACTATAGTGGAGTTGGGGAGTACACTCAGGATAGGTGAGGCTGACAAGAAATTTCACTATCAGTGAAAATTTGAAACTGAACAACTTAGCTGCATATGTCTGCAATTTCTCCTGACAGACTTCATCTTCCTCCAAAAAGTTTGCCCAAGACTATTATTAGGATCCCCATCCTCATCATTCTCTAAAAATGACTTCAGAATTAAGGTTGATATCCAAGATTAGGCAAGAAGAAAAGACAAAGGGGAGAGAAGAGGAAAGGAGAGAGAGGGAGTGGGTGGAAGGGCTAGGAAGAAGGGAGAGACAGAGGGAAGGAAATAAAGAGGGAGAAAGAGATGGAAGGAAGGAAAAGGGAAGAAGGAGGGAAAGAAAGACTGATAGATCAGAGAAACCAACTGGGAGGATGCCGTTCTGATGTACTTCCTATCCAAAGTGTAATTTAAGGGCAGCTGCTTCAGGGAATGTGACCTTGACTACCCAGGAAGGGCAACTTGCCAAACAATGACAAGTGCATTTTTCAAACTCTCCAAATGAACTAAGTTATTTGGCTGCTTTCAGCACTGACATTTCCAAGATAAAGCATGTTTAATATACTTAGCTGAGGCTGGGTTGGCCAATAAACCTTAACCAAAAGGAACTCCTGAAAAATTATTATATACATATATAGAAAGAAATGTGTATAAGATAGCACTGATTGTTACTGCAGAGCTATAACTCCAGTTTCAGATTTACTTTTCATTTTAAAAAGATGCTAAAGAGTCAAAAATTATATGCTATAAAACAGAAGCAGCAACTATAAATTCTATGTTTTTCTTTCTTTTTTATAATGAATGTCCTGTAAACCTCTAGCCTTAATCAGGAGTAATCGACATAGGATCTCTAAATGTCAACAAATTTACTTCCTAAATAATAAAAAAATTATAATCTATGGATTACACCTCAACATAAAGAAAATAAAAATCCTCACAACTGGACCAATAAACAAAATTATGATAAACGGAGAAAAGAATGAAGTCGTCATGGACTTCATTTAACTTGGACCCAAAGTCAACACCCATGGAAGCAGCAGTCAAGAAATCAGACAATGCACTGCATTAGGCAAATCTGCTGCAAAAAACCTCTTTAAAGTGTTAAAAAAACAAAGATGTCACTTTGAGGATTAAGGTGCACTTGACCCAAGCCAGGGTGTTTTCAATTGCCTCATATGCATGCAAAAGTTGGACAATGAATAATGATGACCAAAGAAGAACTGATGCCTTTGAATTATGGTGTTGGTGAAGAATATTAAATATACATACCATGTACTGCAAAAAGAATGAACAAATCTGTCTTGGAAGAAGTATAGCCAGAATTCTCCTTAAAAGTGAGGATGGTAAGATGTCGTCTCACGTACTTTGGACATGTGATCAGGAGGGATAAGTGCCCAGAGAAGGACAGCATGCTTGGTAAAGTAGAGGGTCAGTGAAAAAGAGGAAGACACTCAATGAGATGGACTGACACAGTGGCTGCAACAATGGGCTCAAGCCTAATAAGGATCATGAGGACGGCGCAGGACTGGGCAATGTTTCCTTCTGTTGTACACAGGGTCCCTATGAGCTGGAACCGCCTTGACAGCACCTAACAACAACAATCTATGGATATATATATTACGTCATGACAAGAAAAAAATCAACCAGTATAGTCAGAGTCACAAATACATTTATAAAAATGAGCTGGTGTCATTTTGTAAAGAATTTTGAAGACAGTTACAATGGTGAAGTTAAAAAGGGAGATACAAATTGGGACAGACTGTAAAGCGCTTCAATCTGGGCTAACTAGTTTGCACTTTCTGGCCATAAAAGCATTGTTAAGGGAATTTTAGTAGCAGAATACCAGGATCAAAGAGATGTTTCAGAAAGATAAAACTAGTAAAAAATATATACAAGACGTTTTGCAGGTCTAAGAGTCAAATGATGGGTGGAGGAACGAGGACCTGAGTGCTACAGACCACATTAGTGATGACTGGGGCTAAAATAAGGAAGTAGTAAGAGAAGTGGGGAGGAGCCCTGTGGCACAGTGGTTAAAGTGCCTGCCTGCTAACCAAAAAGTCATTGGTTCAAACCCACCAGCCGCCCTGTGGGAGAAGGATGTGGCGGTCTGCTTCCATAAAGATTCACAGCCTTGGAAACCCTACGGGGCAGTTCTACTCTGTCCTATAGGGTCACTATGAGTCAGAATAGACTCAATGGCACACAACAACAACAACAGAAGTGGCAGGGGACACTGGCCTTTCAGTGGGAGAATTCTCAGGTTCCAGGAGGGAGACCAAGGTTCGATTCTCAGCCAATATATGTCATGTACAGCCACCACCCATCTGTCAGTGAAGGCTTACATGTTACTATGATGCTGAAAAGGTTTCAGCAGAGCTTCCAGACTAAGACAGATTAAGAAGAAAGGCCTGGAAATCGACTTCCAAAAATTAGTTAATGAAAACTCTATGGATCAGGGGGCAGGGAAACTGTACCAGAAATAGAACAAACAGAACACAATTAAAGAGAATGCTGACACATTGTGAAAAAGGGTACCTAATGTCACTGAAAAATCTGTATAGAAATTGTCAAATGGAAACCTAATTTACTGTGTAAACTTCTACTGAAAACACAATATTATTTAAAAAGTACTATGGATCATAACAGTCCTATCTGCAACTGATCACGGGGATGGCACAGGACCAGACACTGTTTCGATCCTTTGTGCATGGGGGTCACCACCATTGTAGATGTGGTTACCATGAGTCAGGGGCCAAATGAACAGCAGTTAACAACAAAAGTGAGGAGTACTTGGGTGGTGCAAACAGTTAATCTGCTCGGTTGCTAACCAAAAGTTAGGAAGTTTAAGTCCACCTTGAGGTGCCTTGGAAGAAAGTCTTGGCAATCTACTTCCCAAAAATCAGCCATTGAAAATCCTATACAGCATACATATTTTTACAATAAAACAATTAAAAAAAGAAAAGAAAATCCTCTGGAGCACAGTTCTACTCTGGCACACCATGGGTTCATCTCGAGTCAGAGTCAACTCGATGACAAAGTGTAAACAGAAGTAGAAAGCAGAGATGGATGCAAGAAACATTAAGGAAAAATTTCTAGAACTTTCTGCCTGATGACTACTGTAATCAGTGACTAATATTGGGGGAGTACAGGAGGAGAAACAAAAATAGAAAATGAGAGAGAGGAACACAAAATTATTTCCAGGGCAACAGAGAAAATGATGGCCCCATTAATAGAAGCAGGGAGGTGCCACTCGTATCTCTTGGTGAAAATGAGTTCATTTTTGGTCAGACTGAATTAAGAGGGGATAGTCTCTTACTCTAATTAAGCTATTGCAGACATTCTTAGATGAGCTTCAAGTGACAATTATCTAATTTTTTGCAAACTGTTTTCTTCAACAAGTTTTTTTTTTTTGGTAGTAATTGTGTTGCTTTTATGTTCCTTAATTTTCTCATACAGCATCTTTTACCATCCTTTGTCCTTTATTTAGGAGCCCTGGTGGCGCAGTGCTTAAAATGCTTGGCTGTTAACCAAAAGGTAAGCAGTTTGAACCCACCATCTGCTCTGCAGGAGAAAGACGTAGCAGTCTGCTTCCTGAGGCCAACTCTTCAGACAAAGATTAGACTGGACTACGGGACATAAAATGATACTTGTGAAGTGTACTTCTTAGCTCAAGTAAACACATGAGACTAAATGGGCAGCTTCTGTCCGGAGGTGAGATGAGAAGGCAGAGAGGGTCAGGAACTGGTTGAATGGACACGGGAAATCAGGGGCGGGAGGAGGAGTGCGCTCTCACAGTATAGGGAGAGCCATTAGGGTCACATAACAATGTATGTATAAATTTTTGTATGAGAGACTCTTGAATTGTAAACTTTCACTTAAACTACAACAATAAAAAAAAAAAAAAAAAACCCAAACCTGTTGCTGTTTAGTCAATTCAGACTCATAGTGACCCTACAGGACAGAGTAGAACTGCCCCATAAGGCTTCCAAGGAGCCACTGGTGGATTTGAACTGTCGACCTCTTGATTAGCAGCCTGACTCTTAACTACTGCAGCACCAGGGCTCCATTAGGAGGGTTTAACCCGTACCTTGGATAGCAACTCATTTAGGGTGACCTAGAAGAAAAGGATCAAAGCAAATATTCTCGTAAAAGAGAGTACGGAGTTTTTCAGCAACCTCAATGCTGTACCTCTTCAGGACACTTGGTACATGTGCCTGTGGTATCACCTACCTTTGCTTTAATGCCTCTAGGGTTAAAAAGGTAGATTTTTCTAAAGGCTGATAGATTCTTCAAAATCCTCCTAGGGTAGCAGGAAAAACTAGTGCAAAGGCAAACAGGATGACTTAATGGAAATCAGGCAACAAGCCCAAGGGAAAAAGGAGGTTTGGAACCTAAAATAAATTGAATACATAACACCAAAAAAAAAAAAAAAAGATGTAGTAGTCTGCTTCCCTAAAGATTTACGGCCTTGGAAACCTTACAGGGCAGCTATAGTCTGTCCTATAGGGTCGCTATGTGTCAGTATGAACTCGATGGCGGTGGGTTTGGTTTGGTTTTGGAGTCGAGGACAAACGACCCATAGGCTATTGGAGTACCAAGTCTGACCGCCACTTTGAGATATGAGATATAGCTGGGGCAGTTTAATTTAAAAAGCTCTACAGGTGATTCTAACATAAGTCAGGGCTGAGAACTACAGACTATTCCACAGGACCTTCTGCTACCAGGGCACAGTCATCCACACCTTGTTGTTGGGGTAATGGGAACACACACACTAAAGTAACTCTCTGGTAGAGAATGTTATAGAGAGTAAATAAGGTTCTATTAGTGTTTAATGGGGGCAGGGGAAGGGCATTATAATTATATATATATGTATATATAATACATACATGTCTGGGTGTATATGTAGAATGAAACTATAATGTAACCATATTTTAAGAAGAAATAAGGAAACCGTCCAATTATTTTCTTTAAAAATGCAAAGTTCGAATGTAAATTAACTTTGAATTTTACAACCTCTGTCTTTTGAACCCTCTCTTGCCCCTCACCTGCAATCAGTCTGCCCAAACAACAGCTAAAGACTGCAGTCTCTTCTGGAAGCTGCAGCCTCAGCTTCCTCATCTTTAAAAGTAATGATTTTATCTGCTTCCCTACTTCCCCTGGTGGTTTTTGCTATAGAATGAAATGAAATACCATAAGTGACAGTGCTTATAAAATAGGTTTACCAATGTAAAATATTATTACTGTTTTATAATTAAATCTAGGATGTAATTTTTAACTTTGCCAATTATTCCCCACAAAAAAATCATGACTTTAATTCTTGGCCTGCATATGACCTTTAAATTTTAAGTAAGTTTGGCAATCTAGTCACCACAAATTAATGCTTAAAAAAAAAAATCGCTATAGAATGCTATTTTTTTCTTTTTCATTATTGTTTTAACCACTATTTCTGTGAATTTTCATTTCAAACCTAAGGCTCATTTCTGGAGAAATTTTTGGAGGGATACCTTAGCATTTTTGCTTAGTACTTTATTTTTTCATCATTTTGATTAAAACTGATTCATTAGCTTTCACAATATGGACACAGTTCAGTAGTACTATTCTATAACAAGAAAAATGAGATATAAGATGATTATATCACTCTCCCAAGGTATTTGGGCACCTATAGGAATCAAAAGTAGGGGCAAAAGTACACTTCTTAACTGTTGCGTCCTCACTAATCCAGACATCCTTTCCTCATAAGAAAGGAATTCTTTTACTAGCAAACACGTTTTTATCACATGGATTTTTTTCCCCTTTGGAAGTTTATGATCATATCAAATAACAATAAATCCAGCTGGCAATATTATAAATGGCATCCCTATGTACCTCCGGATTCCAATGCTTGCTAAATATGTGTACCTTTTTACAAAATTAAGCATAATTTTACATTAATCTTTGTTAAATTTGAAAAGCTCAGTAAGTGGAAACTTTTATTTTTAAATATTGAGTTTAAAAAAACTCAGTGTTCCTCTTTTTATTTTTTCTCAAGTTCAGCTATACATAAAGTTAGTCCATCAGTAATAAAGTTGCCTGATGAATTTAAAAATATTATATGGAATCAAATCCAGTTCAATTTTACCTTACTATTGAAGGCCCGTGTGTAAAGTCACACAAACATGTAGGTCACAGTATATTCAATGACTATAATGCCCAGTCAAAGATTAGCACTATGCCTTGTAACCAACGCTAAATAAATATCTCATGCCAACAGTTCAATATTACTGCCTTTTCCACGGTAATAACACTTAAAGTTTATCATCTTGTCATGTATCTTTACACTTAACTCAGAACATTGTGGAGAATTAACAGTAACATTTGCAAATACTCCATCAACTTTGAAGAAGTATTTAAGTGTCAACTCTTGCTAATTTAAGTACTTTAAGTTTAAGGAATTTAACTCGATACAAGATGGATAAATATTTTTAAAATTATTATAATTTCTTTATAAATTAAATCTTGAAGAGTACGTTGGAAACAACTAAAATCCTCTGTACCACAAAGACATAAACTTAAAAATATTTTGAAACAAATTTAAAAAATAAATAAAGGACAAGGATGACTAGGATGATTAAATCAAATGAGAACGTGGTAAAGGTTGCCTAAAGTTAATGATTATGTTATCATTTTGGAAAATCTGTGCTCTAGCCACACAGAAAGAATTGAAGCTGGAAACAAAATTGAGTTTGCTACATAAAACAATGTCTGATTTCCACAAACTGCATCCAAACTACCTATTGCTGCAAAGGCTGTCACCAAAATGAATGATATTCAGCAACATTCAGAAAAACGCAGAGAAGACTAAATCCTGCTGAGTTGCTCTATTAGCCATGTAAAAATATTTACACCACCCTCAAATTAGGCATATAGGTATTGGAAAAATGGGCCTATCCAAGTACTGAACATCAAGATTACCTTCCAAAAAGCAATGCTTAAAAATATAAAGAAAAAATAGAAACAAAAGCATGTCGTTGCAATTTCTAAAAGCTTAGAAAGAATCCTAAGAACAGTTCTTCCTCTTGAAAACAAGATTTAAGCATCAGAATACTCATTAAATCAGTATTTCTAACGCTAATACGGGGGTGAGGTGGTGAGAGTGGTGTCAGCGTTCGGTAAGGGCAGCGAGATTTTTAATCCAATAAAGACAATAACTCTGTTACAAAGCGTGACGGTCCTTGCAACGCGGAACGCTGACAATATGAAAACATAACTGAATTCTTAAATGCTGTGGTATTCAAATGACCTGCAGCGAGTGAAAACTCAGCACTCTGTTCTTTCTGAACAATGACCAAAATAGTGAATCAGTATAAATAGAATAGATGACACATTCAAATTGTCTATTCAACCTCAAATGTGCAAAGGTCTGATAGTTCCAGAGATAAGACACAATGTATTTTAATACGACAATATGGTCATTTTAGTCAACTGAATGCCTGGAAAGGAGGTAAGTTAGGAAAAACAGAATGAGACCAAGAGGAGGAAAGGGTGGGGGAGGGTTTGTTTAGGGAGAGCGAAAAGGAGAGCTGTTGAGTGTGAGAAGCAGAAAAAGACCATTGGGAAGGCTAACTGGTACCGGGGAGAAAGAAGACAGGGGATGAAACTGACCAAGTCCCGGACACGAGCAGAGGAGCCGCGAACTGGGGCAAGACCAGCCTTTGTTGATTTACCACTTGTCCCGAACTTTGAATTTTAAGCGCGTTTGTTTCAAAGCTCTCTCTCTACCCCTAACCAATTCAAAAAAGGGAGGAGTGAAGAACCGGGAAGCGGGTGCCAAGGGAGTTCATCTTCCCACATTTCATCTACCCGGGACACAAACGCCGGGATCCCACCTGGCGATCTCTCCAGACGGGGGAAACTCAGGGTCGGTGCGCGCGGTGGGGGAGGGGGGCGACTCCCCCTCCAAGTGGGGATACTTACGAAGACGCGCTGGGCACGAAGAAATCCACAGCAAAACCGAAGTAACTTCCCTCGGGGCCAGAGTACTCAGCAGGACTGTCCACATCTAGGTTGAAGGCGCCGCAAAGAGGCAGTAAAAGTCCGGGGATAAGGAACAGGAGATGGCGAAGGCAGAGGAACCGCCGCCTTCGCGGCTGAGAAGCCATCGCCAAAGTGCGCTCGGGACGCCGAGCCCGGAGCCGCGGCCACCCCTCCCGGGCGCACGGTGCCCGCGGCCCGCCTCTTGTGCGCGCCGAAACTTGCCGGCCGCTCGCTTCCCAGCGAGGTAGGGACAACGCCGGGGAAGGCAGGAGGGCTGAGCTTCGGGGAGGCTGCCCGGGAAGAGGGGCGCCGTGCGCGTGGGGCGGTGGCGGCAGAGTGGGCGGCCCTTGTCTCGCTCTGGCTCAGCGGGTCAACACCGCGTCTCGGGCTCAGGACTGTCGGGGTGAGAGCCGCACATCCCGGCCTAAGGACTGCGGCGCGCAGGGGGAGGAGGCAGCGGAGGAGGAGGAGGAGCCGGCCGGGAGGCTGAACTGCAGAGAGAAGGAAGTGGAGGAGGAGAGCTGGCCCCCGGCTAGGGAGAGCCGAGCGCACTTCCGTGCGCGGTGTCACCGCCTGTTCCGAGCCCAGGGCGCCTGTGCGGTGGCCCAGGACTCGCAGAACTCCCGTCAGTGGCAGCGCTCCCAGACTAGGGCCTCAGACCGAACCCTAGGGGCGGGAGGTGGCAGGGTCAGGGATGGTCTAGCGTCCCAGCCCGCGTCCATGGGAGCGCTGAGGGCCCCCCACATCCCCTGATTCCGCCGGGAGCTCCCGTGCGACTTTTTTAAAGTGAGGAAAGCTTTATCCGCTTTTCATGTTTTTGCTACTGAAAAGCCTGGCGGGCTCTCACAAACGAAACTCTTTAATTAATGGTCTTTTCCCTCCCCACCGCATCCCACACACAAACACTGAACATAATTACAAACTTCAGAATGCTAGCACAGCCTCTTACAGACATGTTAAAACTGAATTTAGTGGTCGACGAACGGATTGGCTAGGCAAAGAATCGGAAGCAGTCGTTTTGAATTCATAGACTAGTCAAAACTTTAATCCCAGTGTATTAGCTGGAATTGTATGATTTCAGTTAAATAACTCGTTGATTTATGATACTTATGTACACATAAGGAGCCCTGCTGGCCCAGTGGTTAAAGCGCACGGCTGCTAATCCACCAGCTGCTCTGAGGGAGAAGGATGTGCAGTTGGCTTCCAGAAAGATTCCAAATCCAAACCCATTGCCACTGAGTCGATTCACACTCCTAGCGGCCCTGTAGGACAGAGTAGATTCGAACTGCTGACCTTTTGGTTAGCAATCGTAGACTCTTTAACCACTGTGCTACCCTTGGAAACCTTATTGGGCAATTCTGCTCTATCCTATAAGGTGGGTATGAGTCAGACTCGATGGCAACGGGTTTTGTTGGTTTAGGTAGACATAACCTTAGGGCTGGAGAAGGTATTTAAAAAAAAAAAAAAAAACTAACAAACTCGTTGCCATGGAGTCAATTCCAACTCATAGCAACCCTATATTCCAACGAACACCTGGTAGATTTGAACTGCCAACCTTTTGGCTAGCAGCCATAGCACTTAACCACTACACCACCTAGAAGGAGGTATATGCACCAGTAAAATAAGGCCCCTGGGGGTTTACTGTGAGTGTGGTGTGTTCCACCACACCCTGACAACGCTAGACTAAGAGACTTACAGGAGAGTATGAACCTTGACCTTTTTCTTTATATGTCCAATTTCTAGCACCTTGGCGGGGGCAGACAGTAAGCAACCAATAAAATGTTGAATAAATGAATGGCAGGTAAAATGATGAGTAACCTCTGCCCAGAGAAATGACTTTCCCATATTCTGTATCTCATGCTAAAGAATCTGGAGAGTATGGCTGAAAGTATAAATGTATTGTGTGGATTTAAAAAACTTACAAGTACCGTAACAGTGATTTTGGATTTTTTCCCAAAGTAATAATTCAAATTCAATCACATTACTTATTAATCTGATAGCTATTAAATAATCCTGTGAAGGGATATGCATACAAATTAAAATGAAATGCCTCATTTGTATTTATAGTATTTGATTGCATTAAATATTTTTATTTTTAAATTCAACGAAAAGAAAGGTGTCCCCTGCTTATGATGTATTTGAGTTAGGATCATGGCACTTAGCAACTGCCTTTTTTGTTTATTTTGTTTGTTTTGTTTTGTACGTCTTATCGTTAGTAATATGTACTACATACAATGTTGCAGCATGTAATTTGCTAATGTTGTCATTCTGATGTTCAGTTGCAGTTGTTCAGTGTTATGATCTACTGTTCAAAACACTGTAGTATAGCAGGCTATGGCCTGGTCTACAATGAAATTGGTGTCGGGAGTCATAACTGATATAAAGTTGGGCAGTGTTCAACTCTAATGACATAAGGCAATTGAACTGCAATTGAACTGCGAAGGCACCTGACAACCATTACTTAATAATGCCCCAGGACATCCTCCTCACCCAGATGATCTAAATCCAGATGTGAAAGTGATGTATTTACCTCCCAATATGACAGCTGTGATTCAGCCTATGGATCATGGTGAAATTGCCTACAGACTACATTTTCTCCAGCAATAGTTGCAACAGATGGATGTATGGTAACATCACACAATTTCTGGAAGAATTGTATCTTCAGTGTATCCTGAACATTGCATCTTCCTGGGAGGAAGTTACAGGAAAATGCATGCAGGGTATATGGAAAAAACTGCTGAGTTAATGTGAACACGCTCCAAGCATGTGATCAGGATAATATAATGGAAGAGATAGGTGGAAAAGTCATCCATATGGTAAGAATGCTGAATTTAGAACTTGATATCGCCAATGTGAAACAGCTCATAGAAGGGGAATTGACAGACCAGGACTTAATGGATTTTGAAGAGGAAAGAAATACTGAAGAAGAAAGAAATAATGAAGAAGATGAAGGACAGAAATTGTCAAAAAATTTCACAGTGAAAGGATTAGCAGAGGTTTTTTTCTAAATTAAATAGGGGCTTTATTTTCTTGAAAACATAGACCAAAATGCTGATCGCTTTGCTAAACTGAATAGGCAGATTCAGGAAGCAGTAAGATGTTACCACAAAATACATGAAGAAAAAAGAAAAGGACCGTACAGACAACTCTCACTAATTTTCTGACCAGAAACACCGTCCCTATTCCCAGGGATAATCCAGATGATCCAGAACCTTCCACAAGTGGAGTTATTACCGCAACTGACAAAACGCTAACATTGTCCAACTCTTCTTCATTATCAGAGTAAATTTTTATGATTTGTGTATTTTTTTAATGTATGTATGTATGTATTAAAATATATCTGTAAGTTTATATGTAATATTTCCAACCCCCAAAGACAAAAATAAAGATTGGATTTATAAAGATACTGATAATAGGAGCCCTAATACATGGCATACACAGAATATGAGCCATAAGTAACAATGCACAAACACCAGAAGAGAAACTAGATAACTGGGAGCTCCTAAAAATTAAACACTTATGCTCATCAAAAGACTTCACCAAAAGAGTCAAAAGACAACCTACAGACTGGGAAAAAAATTTTTGCTATGACAAATCCGGTCAGCATCTAATCTGTAAAATCTACAAGATACTGCAAAACCTCAACAACAAAAGGACAAACAACCCAATTAAAAAATGGGCAAAGGATATGAACAGGCACTTTGCCAAGGAAGACATTCAGGTGACTAACAGACACATGAGGAAATGCTCACGATCATTAGCCATTAGAGAAATGCAAATCAAAACTACTATGAGATACCACCTCACCCCAACAAGGCTAGCATTAATCCCAAAAACACAAAATGATAAATGTTGGAGAGGTTGTGGAGAGACTGGAACACTTATACACTGTTGGTGGGAATGTAAAATGGTACAACCACTTTGGAAATTGATTTGGTGCGAACTTAAAATGCTAGAAATAGAAGTACCACACCATCCAGCAATCCCACTCCTTGGAATATATCCTAGAGAATTAAGAGCCATCACACAAATAGATATATGCACACTCTTGTTCATTGCAGCATTGTTCACGATAGCAAAAAGATGGAAACAACCTAGGTGCCCATCAACAGACGAATGGATAAACAAATTATGGTATATTCACACAATGGAATACTACTCAGTGATAAAGAACGATGAATCCATGAAACGTCTTATAACGTGGAGGAATCCAAAAGGTATTATGCTGAGTGAACTTAGTCGCAAAAGGACAAATATTGTATAAGATCACTATTATAAAAACCCAAGAAAAAGTTTAAACACAGAAGACAACATTCTTTGATGGTTACAAGGGTGAGGAGGGAGGGAGAGGGGTATTCACTAACTAGAAAGTAGACAAGAATTATCTTAGGTGAAAGGAAAGACAGCACACACTACAGGGGAAGTCAGCACAACTGGACTGAACCAAAGCTAAGAAATTTCCTGAATACAACTAAACACGTCAAGGGACAGAGTCACAGGGATAAGGGTCTGGGGACCATGGATTCAGGGGACATCTAGGTCAATTGGCACAACAAAGTTTTTTAAGATGTTCTGCATCCCGCTTTGGTGAGTGGTGTTTGGGGTCTTAAAAGCTAGCAAGCGGCCATCTAAGATGCATCAATTGGTCCCAACCCACCTGGAGTAAAGGAGAATGAAGAACACTATGGGCACAAGGAAAGTATTAGCCCAGGAGACAGAAGGGGCCACATAAACCAGAGACTTCATCAGCCTGAGACCAGAAGAACTAGATGGTGCTCAGCTACCACAATGACCACCCTGACAGGGAAAAAAACAGAGAGTCCCTGATGGAGCAGGAGAAAAGTGGAGTGCAGAACTCAAATTCTAATAAAAAGACCAGACTTAATGGTTTGATTGAGACTGGAGTGACCCTGGAAGATGTGGCTCCTGGGCTCTCTGTTAGCCTAAAACTAAAACCATTCCCAAGGCCAACTCTTCAGACAAAGATTAGACTGGACTATGGGACATAAAATGATTCTCATGAAGAGCGTGCTTCTTAGCTCAAGTAGATACATGAGATTAAATGAGCAGCTCTTGTCCGGAGGTGAAATGAGAAGGCAGAGAGGGTCAGGAGCTGGTTGAATGGACACAGGAAATCCAGGGTGGAAAGGAAGAGTGTGCTGTTACAGTATAGGGAGAGCAAGTAGGGTCACAAAACAATGTATGTATAAACTTTTGTATGAGAGACAAACTCGAATTGTAAACTTTCACTTAAAGCACAACAATAAAAAGAAAAAAAGATACTGATAATAAAAGGCAGTAATAAAGAAAACAAAACAAAACAAACGAGGTATTTGACTTATGTCAGAACCAACTTTTGACAGAGTTGTTGGAATGGAACCCCATCATAAACTGGGGACTTCCTGTACAGCAAAACTTTGGGCATGTTTTACAAGCTGTGGTCCAGGATTTGCCTAAAAGAAGTGCCAAGTGAGTCATTATTTTGGCTGGAGATCCTATAAGAATAAACCCGTTGCCATCCAGTCCATTCCAACTCAAGGCGACCCTATGTGTTGCAGAGCAGAACTGCTCCATAGGGTTTTCTCAAAAGCAGATTGCCAGGCCTTTCTTACATAGCACCGCTGGGGGGTTCAAACCACCAACTTTTAGATTAATAGTTGAGTACAAACTGTTGGTGCCACCCAGGGACCTTCATATATTCTTAGACACAAATACAAATACACCGTTCTACTCACTATGCTGCTTGGTACGCTGCAGAGGCTATGGGTATGTAGCTATAAGCCCAAAGGATCTTTTATGCCTTAAAAGCCTGAGAACCAATCCCCAAGAAAATCTATCCAGATAAGGAGGATAGAGAGTATAGAGGTTTAAACTCTGGTCAGGCCAATAATCCCACTGGCACCTCAACTCTTGATCCCAGAACAGAGGTCCAACAGACCAGGAGATGGTGGGGGGAAATATGAGAGAACCAGGTAAAGGAAGAAGTCAAAGGAATGGCAATACAGGTGTACCCAAAGAGCCTTGAGTGAACTCAGGAACACACCCCACAAATAGGTCTGAAAACAGCTACTAAAAGCATTTATTCTTGAGCTATCTGTGTTTTCCTTCTTTGCTTTACTTCAGATGAGTAACTTGCAAAAACAGGATCTATAACAAAACATATCTATTAAACAATGAACTGGGCTCACCCAGGAACTTGAGGAACGCTGGGTTATAAATGTAGACATCTTTGAAAACTTTCTTACCAGGGCAGCCATGATTGAGCAGCTATCTATGCAATTTGCCTTGCAAATTGACAGAGTTTTTATAGTGCGTATCAGTTCAGCCAGCACTTATCCAGAATCCACTATGTGTCAAGTACTGTGTTCACGGGAGAGGGGAAAAGCATACATCATTCTGTGGAGGAAAAGCCATGCCCCTCCTGTGTGCATCTGGCATTATTCTTTAAGTTACATTATAACAATTTTCAACTCAAAAGCAGAACTGCATAATATATCTACATTAAGTATAATCATTTTCTAGCAGAGACAAATAAAATACTGATGTTGTTAGCTGCTCTGAAGTCGGCCCCGATGCGTGGCAACCCCATGCAAAGCAGAATGAAACGCTGCCCAGTTCTGCACCACCCCTATGATCTGTTAGAGATCTAGCTGTTGTAATCCATAAAGTTTTCATTGACTGGTTTTTGGAAGTGGATCACCAGGCTTTTCTTCCTAGTTCATCTTAGCCTAGATGCTCAGCTGAAACTTGCGTAGTATCATAGCAACCCGCAAACCCCAAAATATTAAATAGTTCAATTTTTTACTTTAAATGTTACCTCTACTCATCTGTCCTTTAGTTTAAATCCTGATTCCATTGGTTTCTGTAATTTCAGCCTCTGGAAACAGATTGTCTGGCTTTGTTCATTCCTGGTCATCCAATTCCTGGCTCCACAAAGTACTAGTTCTGAGACTCTGGGCAAATCATTTTCACCACTCTGTATCTCAGTTTTCTTATCTATAAAATGGGAATAACAATAGTACCTACCTCATAGAATTGAATAGTCCTTGTTGCCATTAATAATTCTACTACTAGCAGTTTAGTGAACCATTGTGTTAGGATTAGCATACTCCCTTAGTTCTCCTGGTACTTTCCCAACTGTTCCTCCTTCAATCATAATCAAACCAGGGCTCCACTTGGCTTTGTCTCTGCACACAAAGGAGCTCAGTCTATTACCCCAAAATAATTTAAGAGGAATTTCAAATTTTTACCTCTCAAAAAACATCAAGGAGATCCAATTAATAACCCAAGGAAACCCTCTGAAACCCCCTTCTTCCGCTCCATTTCTCCAGAGCCTTTAATCCACCAAACTCAGCCAACAGTTTTTCTTGCTGTTGTTTGTCTGACTGTCTCCTACCTCTCTCCTCCTAGCTCTTTGTTAGGGAAACTGACGTGGCCTCTCTGCCTTTATTCTCCCCTACCGTTTCTATCTGATTTCTATCAGAAAAAATCCCCAGCCAGCACCAGTGGGCCCTCGGTGGATGGAAGAGAAGAAAGCCTGAAACTTGTCTCCTTTCTAGGCCTTATTTCCCAATCAACCCCTTGAATGTTAGAGTTCCCCAGGTTTCTGTCCTTGATTCACTGATTTTTTCATTCAACTCGTCCCCAGGGCAATCTTATTTATTGTCATGCACTGTTACCTCTTACCACTCCCATCCTCACAATGTTGCCTTAGCCATACTAAATTAGATGGAGCTTCACCAGGATATCATGCTACCTTTGTTCATAGGACTCATCTTCCTAGAACACATTAGCCTTCCTCCTTAACCACTTCCCCGGACTTTCATCTTTCTGCCACACACAAGCCTACACAATGTCCTCTACTTGGCTAATTAATTCCTACTCTTCTTTCAAGAGTTGTATTGATACAGCATCATCATCTCCTCTACGAAGCCTTCTATGAGGAACTATGCCTTATTGTCTTTGTGTCCTCTGAGTTCAACACAGGTTCTTAGGAATTCCATTGTCCAAAGATTTGGCTATAACTAACATCTTTACTGAGCTTACTCATTATGTGATGTGCTATGCATTTTGTGTATTTATTAAGTCACTTATTAGTCACAAATCTCTATCAGATAAGTTCTATTCATATTCGTTAATTAAAGATGAAGAAACTGATTCTCTATGAGATTGAATATGGAGCAGTGGCAGTTCAGTAATACAATTCTTGCCTTCCATGTGGAAGACCTGGGTTTGATTCACAGCCAATGCACCTCATGCACAACTTTTGTTCTTTTGGGCATGGAGTCACCATGAGTAAGGGATGGGGGCGTGGGATGGGAACTCACTCTATGGCAGCTAATGACAACATGAGATTGAATAGTTTTTCCAAGGTCATGAAGCTAGTGTGGCAGAGTCAGATTTTGAACAAAAGGTGGCCTGACTGTAAGCACAATCATTGCCGCTAGGTTGCCTTTTACAATATAAAACTACATAATAGAACAATATAAGAATAAAGATAAAAGGTGTACAATATATCCAAAGTGATCTGATAATTTACTTAACAAATTATCTTTATTCTCAGCCCTTCGGAACTTTTTACAGAAGATTTGCCTGTAAGATATTTTAATCAAATTTTTATCATTGGTTTTTATGGATTGAATTGTGTGCCCCCCAAAATATGTGTTGTAAATCCTAACCCCGATACCTGTGGTTATAATCCCATTTGGGAATGGGTTTTCTTTGTTATGTTAGGAGGCCAGATCAGTGTAGGGTGTGTTTTGAGCCAATCACTTTTGAGATATGAAAGAGCAGATTAAGCAAGCAAGCAAGCAGAGATGGGGGAAGATAGATGCCACATCAAGGAACAGAAGCCAAAAAGAGGCAAGGACTTTCCCCTAGAGCCAGCGCCATATATCCATATTTCTAGCCTCCCAAAATGTAAGAAAATAAATTACTGTTCTTTAAAGCCACCCATTTATGGTATTTCCATTAAAGCAGCACCAGATAACTAAGACAGTTTCCACTAACTTGACAAGATTTGTTAAAGAAGAAATTATGAAAGTGTAACTGAGCAATGGTTTTATGATAGACTAAAAATGTGGTCTTAATCTACTGAAGTTTTACTATAAAGAAAATAATCTTAAGTGAATATTTTGTGGGGCTGGTATCAAAGAGAAGAGACAATTGTATATGTACATTCCCTCTGCTAAATCTCTTCCTGACTCCACATCCTTGTGGACAGTGAAGGAAGCTGGTGATACTCCAAGGTCTTACCTAGCCCCTAGATCCTGAGGTCTCAGTGAACTCCCAAGAATAACTGGGGGCGGGGGGTTGTTGACAGCCGCCATGAAATGGAAAATCATCCAGGCCTCTATCAAATGTCTTTCTCCCACACTAGGCAGAATAATGATGGTCACTGAGGATAAACTGGCTCACATCCATGAATACTGGGAATGAAATGGAGAAATGTTTCTCATTCTAATCTATAGGTACCCCGTAGAGTCTTTTCTGACAAATGGAGACCCCATGTGTGTCAGAATAGAACTGTGCTCCATAGGGTTTCAATGGCTGATTTTTCAGAAGTAGATTGCCAGTTCTTTCTTCCAGTTTGTAGATGTTGTTATTAGGCACCGTCAGGTCAGTTCTGACTCGTAGTGACCCTATGTACAGCAGAGAAGAAACACTGCCCGTTCCTGTGCCATCCTTACAATCATTGCTATGTTTGAACCCATTGTTGTAGCCACTGTGTCAATCCATCTCGTTGAGGGACTTCTTTCTTTCTCTGACCCTGTACTTTACCAAGCATGATGTCCTTTTCCAGGGACTGGTCCCTCCTGATAACATGTTCAGTACGTGAGATGATGTCTCGCCATCCTTGCTTCTAAGGAGCAATCTGGCTGTATTTCTTCCAAGACAGATTTGTTCATTCTTTTGGCAGTCCATAGTATATTCAATATTCTTTGCCAATACCATAATTCAAAGGCACCAATTCTTCGATCTTCCTTATTCATTGTTCAGCTTTTGCATGCATATGAGGTGATTGAAAGTACCATGGCTTGGGTCAGGCGCTCCTTAGTCCTCAAAGTGACATCTTTGCATTTTAACACTTTAAAGAGGTCTTGCAGCAGATTTGCCCAATGCAATAAGTCCTTTGATTTCTTTCCTTCTGCTTCCATGGGTGTTAATTGTGGGTCCAAGTAAAATGAAGTCCTTGACAACTTCATTCTTTTCTCCATTTATCGTGATGTTGCTTATTGGTCCAGTTGTGAGGATTTTGTTTTCTTTATGTTGAGGCGTAATCCATACCGATGGATTTTTGATCTTTATCAGTTAGTACGTCAAATTCTCTTCACTTTCAGCAAGCAAGGTTGTGTGATCTGCATATCACAAGTTGTTAATGAGTCTTCCTCCAATCCTGATGCTGCATTCTTCTTCATATAGTCCAGTTTCCTGGATTATTTGCTCAACATATGCACTGAATAAGTATAATGAAAGAATACAATCCTGACGCATACCTTTCCTGATTTTAAGCTGAGCAGTATCCCTTGTTCTGTTCGAAGGACTGCCTCTTGGGTTATGTACCAGTTTCTCATGCACACAATTAAGTGTTCTGTGCCTCTGTTTCAGAGGTTCTTTTCTCTTCATCCTAGAGTACCATTCTTTTCCTCGCTCTCCTATCCTGATTCCACCAAGTCTTCAGCATTCAACTCAAGAGTCATCTCCACGTCACAGTTCTTGTTGAATAGCAGAAATTTATTGAAGGATAAATGAATGAATGTATGAATTAAAAAATAAAATGACACCTCCATAAATTAAGTACATGAAGGTAATAACTCAGATAGTCTTGCATGAATGAATGAATGAATGTGTTTTTTCGAGAAGTAGAAAAGCCCAACAGTATTTAGCAGGCTCACTTAATAACTAGCAAAGATTAGCATTAAACTAATAAACATCATCTAGAATAGTTTTTCTAAGATTTTATGGCTGTTTTCATATCTTGTTCTAACTTGGAGTTAGAGTTTGGGGCTTATGAAGCAGACACAAATTAATCATAACTAGCAAGAATCGTCCTGTGCACTCCTAGGCTCTCAAGATAGACATTCTCTACTTTAAGGACCATGCCTGATGACTTTTAAAAGCTTTCCCTTCAAATAATCAACATGGTGAAAAGTGTAAAAGGAGAATCTTGTATATTATTTCATTTAAACTAACTAAAGTTTACAGCATTCTCTTACATTATAAGTACTTAGAAGGATTTAATTTGTTTTTAAGACTTGAAGTGATGAAGCTTCTGATGAGTGCTAAGAAATAGATCACAAGAAAAATCTGTGTTTGGAAGTGGGTAATGCTGTATAAGTTATTCTTCTATCACTGAAAATTCAAATTGGAGGCTTAGATATGGAAAGCAAAGTATTTGTGGTATATTCAGAATTAGCTAATATAAATTTCTGTAATATAACAAAATAGCATCAAATTTACAAAAATTAGTACACTTTCTTTATATGTAATGAGTTCTAAAAGGAGTCGTGTGGGATAATTTCAAATGTTTCTGTCACTTGGTATATGATTACTAATGCTTCCCTTCTATTAATCATTTTGTATAAATGTAGCCTTGTTACTGGAGATTATAAACCAAAACTTCTCTCTCTTTTTTTTTTCCTTCTGGTTTATAATAAGTATAAAGGCTACTGACGAAAAGACTTTGAAAACTGTAGTCTATGAAGTAACACATGTATTTATTTTTTTCCTTGGGAAAAAATGGCAAGAAAATATATCACTAATGGCAAAACACAACATTTATGTAATGCATATGTATAGTTCCTTAAGTTTTTTTCCCATGCCATCTAAATGATTATGAAATTATTTCTTTAGTCAGAAAAAATAATCTTCATGTCTCAAAAAGACATAGCTAGACATATATCTACATAAACACAATTTTGCAAGAGAAATTTTAAATATCAAGAACATAATAAGGTGATCTGACAGTAGTATTATATAGTAGTGAATATTAGTAGTTATAAAACTTAGTACACATAACATTAATATGCAACTTTTTCATGTTTATTTATATAGAGAGCTATGAAAATCTGAGTTTTAAAACAAACTTTTTCACACAACTGTTACAATGTTTCTCGTTCCGTTTACAGAAGCACTCCAGTTAACTGGTTTTATTAAAGAATATGTTAATCATTCATTATTTAACAAATATTTATTAAGTACTTCCAATACATCCAATATTTCAATTGGAGCTTGAACTACCAAATAAATCAGACATGACTTAAGCCATGGACTAACAGTTTGACTTAATACTTAAATAAAAAGCATTAATCCAAAAAACCAAACTGGTTGTCATCAAGTTGATTCCAACACATGGTGACCCAATGTGTTACAGAGTAGAACTCTTCCATAGCATTTTCTTGGCTGTAATCCTAACAGAAGCAGATCAATAGGACTTTATGCTGTGGCACCACTGGGTGGGTTCAAACCATCAATCTCTAGGTTAGTAGTTGAGTAAAAGCTGTTCGTACCACCCAGGGACTTTTAGATAACATTAGCTAACACTTATTAAGGGCTTACTGTGTGCCAAGTACTCTATTAAAATGCTTTATATGGATTATGCCTTTTCATAACAATACAATTAGCATATGTGAGTAATTTTACCCCATCTAAACAGATGAGAAAAATAAGTGTGGTGATTTTAAAACATGCTCCTTCAGAAGATGAGGCTTAATTCCCTGCCTCTTGAGTGTGGCCTGGACTTAGTGAATTGCTTTTAATGAATAGAATAAAGCCGAAGTGATTGTGTGACTTTGTTGATTAGTTCATAAAAGGTACCACAGCTTCTTCCTTGCTCTCTCTCTTGCATTGGAGGCCAGCTGCTATGTTGTGAGAACACACAAACTGCCCTATGGAGACGTCCATATGGTGAGGACTTTGAGTTCTTCCACGTGGGGAATGATCCACTCAAGTATGCTTACGTAATGAAAGCCCAGTAAACACTCTGGACATTGAATCTTGGGTGAGCTTCCTGGTTGGTGAAACACATCAATGCACAGGAGAATGATATATCCTTTGGGACACTGAAGCTCCACTTTGGGGACCCTTCTAGACCTTGCGCTATTAGTCTCCTCTTTATGCTAGTACTAGTTTGTATCTTTTTTGCTATAATAAAACTGTAATGGTAAGTATAGCGCTTTCCTGAGCTCTTTCTGTGAGTTGTTCTAGAGAATGACTGAACCCAAGGGGGTAGTGGAAACTTCCAAATTTGTAGCTAGAAGGTCAGAAGTGAGGGAGTCCCAAAGATCCCCAAGCTTGTGGCTAGTGTCTGAATTCTTGGGGCAGACCTGGCAGGTTTGGCAGACTTGACCTAACTCCTGGTAGTTAAGGTCAGAAGAATTACATTTGCAGTTGGTGTCAGAGAGGATATTTAGAGTTGATGTTGGAGAAGATACACACAACACCATATGAAGCTTCTAGAAAAGCTCTTTCAAGGGTGCTATCTTAATTATTAAAAACCAAAAAACCAAACCCGTTGCCATAAAGTTGATTCTGACTCATAGTGACCCTATAGGACAGAGTAGAACTGCCCCATGGGGTTTCCAAGGAGCAGCTGGTGGATTCTAACTGCCAACCTTTTGGAGCTCTTTTTTCTCTGCAATTTCTTTATGGCTGCTGCCTGGGAGATGGATGATTGGGTCTGTAGCAGCTGTATTGCAAACATAAGGCTTACTTGGTGATAGAGGTCATGATCTAAGAATTGAGGAGCAGAAAATCTGGTTCCTGGTACCTGTGGACCCATCATTCCAGTACTTGACTGTCCACCTGCAGACTGTATTAAACCAAAACCAAACCTGTTGCCATCGAGTCGATTCCGGCTCATAGTGACCCTATAGGACAGAGTAGAACTGCCTCATAGTTTCCAAGGAACGGCTGGTGGATTCACACTGCTGACTTTTTGGTTAGCAGCCTGTCATGGTTTGAATTATGTCCCCCCCAAAATGTGTGTATCAGTTTGGCTGGGCCATGATTCCCAGAATTGTGTGGTTGGCCTCCATTTTGTTATTGTAATTTTATATTAAAGAGGATTAGGGTGGGATTGTAACACCACCCTTACCGAGGTCACATCCCTGATCCAATGTAAAGGGAGTTTCCCTGGGGTGTGGCCTGCACTACCTTTTATCTCTGAAGAGATAAAAGGAAAGGGAAGCAAGCAGAGATTGGGGGAACCTCATACCGCCAAGAAATCAGTGCCAGGAGCAGAGCGTGTCCTTTGGACCCGGGGTCCCCGTGTGGAGAAGCTCCTAGTCTGGGGGAACATTGATGAGAAGGCCGACAGAGAGAGAAAGCCTTCCGCTGGAGCTGATGCCCTGAATTTGGACTTTTAGCCTACTTTACTGTAAGGAAATAAACTTCTCTTTGTTAAAGCCATCCACTTGTGGTATTTCTGTTGTAGCAGCACTAGATGACCAAGACAGAGCCGTAGCTCACTGTAGCTCTTAACCACTGCGCCACCAGGGCTTCAGCAGACTATATTATGTGAGAGAAAAATAACTATTTTTTTAACCCACTGTTACTTGGGTTTTCAGTTATATCTTGACTAATCTAACCCTAACTGATATCCCACCTTAATTCTGCAAACAATAGTCTTAACTTTTTTGAGTAGCAAACACTTTTTTATTCTCACCCTATTTTGATAGAAGTTGTTTTAGATGTATTAATCATTCTCCCTACTTTTTTAAATAGACAAAACAGAAAAATTATCTGGAAGTTTTCTTGACAATACAGGTTATTATTATTTACAGAAAGCAAAGTTAGTTAGTTTACTTTTTAATGCCTAAGATTTTATATGCCCAGGGAAGCTCAACCAATTTTTGTTGTTAATAAAACAAGTATGAATTAAGTTCTCATGAGCAATATTCTTAATTTTCAGATGAGCTGGTGCCTTCACCAAGTTTGTTCCTTTTGAATGATTCATTTTGGGGGTTTTTGAAAATCTCCACTCTTACTTCCTCTAGAAACTTGAAGATAAATTAAGGATTTCCACCTTTCAGTCATTATGGTAATATGCAAGGGGATTTTGAAGAAATGTTAAGTATTTGGATTTAATAGGAAATGATTACGCTCACTTAGGAGTTAGATATAGAGCCCTTAATTACATAATTGCATTAGGTTAGGGCATAGAAACATAAAGATTGAAAAGTTTTGCTGCATCTTTAGCATTTTTATGAAGCACAGAGGTATTTATTTCTACAGTTAGATTTTTCTTTTTGAGTTTTGAAAAATAATTATTATGGAGATGGTTACATTAATTAATGCTATTCTTTAGGCATAAATGAGGCTCTATAGGAAGCTAAGTTAACTTTTATTCTATGTAAATTGACCTAGTCTAAGTATTTCAGTTTAAAATATCTTTATCATTAACAGTTTTTTAAAACAGTTACTGTAATGAAGTGTTCCCTGTAAAAAGCAAATCTTTTCATACATGTGAAAAACAAAAAAAATCTAAGGCAAATGTATGGAAGAAAATAAGGAAGAAAGCCTCAAGAATAACCTAACAATTACGGTTGGCCCCAAATACAATAGCTTCCTCCATAATATTCGTTAAGAAAAATTTAAGCTAAGGATGGATGATCATTTGATAGGATGTAATAGATCAGTGCTATCTGATAGAACTTTCTGCAATTATGGAAATATTCTCTATACTTTTCTAAATACTTGTATCAGCCACATGTGGCTATTGAGCACTTGAAATATGGGGAGTATGATTGATAAAATAAATTTCAAATGTTACTTAATTTTAACAGCCACATGTAGCTAGTGGCTCCCAAATTGGACAGGGTAGAGATAGATGGTATTCATGCAGAGGTTAAGAATTAGATTAAGAATTGACAGATTCTAAATTCTCTTCTAAATTTAAATTGCCACAGCTATAAAAACGAGCAGTTAATCTTTATTTCTTCATTTTCTGTCCCATTCTGCACCAAATTTTTCCATGTTTCTGATTTGCTACTGTTGTTAGTTGCTGTCTTAGTTATCTAGTGCTGCTATAACAGAAATACCACAAGAGGATAGCTTTAACAAACAGAAATATATTCTCTTAGTCCAGGATGTTACAAGTCTGAATTCAGGGCACCAGCTCCAGGGGAAGGCTTTCTCTCTCTCTCTCAATTCTGGGGGAAGGTCCTTGTCATCAGTCTTCCCCTGGTCTAGGAACTTCTCAGCATAGGGACCTCAGGTCCAAAGGACGCACTCCATTCCTGGTGCTTCTTTCTTGGTGATATGAGGTCTTCCTTCTCTTTGCTTGACTCTTTTTATATCTCAAAAGAGATTGACTCAAGATACAACCTAATCCTGTAGATTGAGTCCTGCCTCATTAACATCATAGAGGTTAGAATTTACAACACATAGGATAATCACATCAGATCACAAAATGGCAGACAACCACACAATACTGGGAATCATGGCCTAGCCAAGTTGACACACATTTTGAAGGGACACAATTCAATCCATAACAGTTGCCATAGAGTTGGCTCTAACTCATGGCAACGTTTTGTATAACAGAATGAAACATTGCCTGGTCCTGCACCATCCTCACAATCTTTGGTAAGTTTGAGCCCATTGTTGGAGCCACTGTGTCAGTCTATCTCATGGAGGGTTTCCCTCATTTTTGCTGACCCTCTGCTTTACCAAATATGATGTCCTTTTCTAACAATTGGTCTTTTCTGCTAATTTGTCCAAAGTAAGTGAGCTGAAGTCTTGCCGTCCTCATTTCTAAGGAGCATTCTGGTTGTGTTTCTTCTGAGACTGATTTGTTCATTCTTCTGGCAGTCCATGGTATATTCAATATTCTTTACCAACACCACAATTTGAATGCATCAGTTCTTCTTCTATCTTCCTGTTTCACTGTCCAGCTTACACATGCCTATGAGGTGATTGGAAACACCATGGCTTGGGTCAGGTGCATTTTAATCATTAAAGTGACATCTTTGCTTTGTCCTTCATTAATTTAATCATCGCAGAACTACAATGTGCCAAGGGCAGTGGGAAGAACAGAAGCTGCTCTCGCATCAGCACTTCTAACTTTCTCACTGGTCCCTTTTACTGTCTTCAACAGCCTTTCCCCTCTGGGACACCTCTCTCATCTTTGAAGGTGATGGCTGGGGTCACAGGTTGTGGAGATTACACCCTAAATCCAGGGGCTCCCAGATTCATCAGGGATTTCTCTGCTTAGAAGGAGCTTCAGAAACTGATGGCATTGTGCTTGAGAAATAAGAGTTCTGTGTCAGATTCGAGTTGTTTTAAAGAAAGTAATGTGATATTACTTGCACATCTGAGATCGTGAGCTATAAGTAATTCCCATTATTCCCAGAATCTTTCCTAATGTTTCTGAAGATTCTCAAAGGGGCTTAAGCCTTCACTGAGTTCTCAATATCCTTTTCACCTCACTTTCTGTATCTTGACTGTTCACTCAATCCTGCATTTACCTTACCCTGCATGATCCCAAACGCGAAATATAGTTCCTTTTACTTTGATTCCACAAAATAATCCCAGATGCAAAGTAGTTACAGGTAAACAGAATTCTACAGAAAGTTTGAGGGTAATGACAGAGGGGGCTTTGTTACAGCCTAGACCAACTAACCACAGACAGTTGAATATTAAACATCCCTATTCTTTAAAACCCTCGGCATTCCCGCAGTGGGAACTTCTCACTGGCTGTGTCTTCTCAGACACTTGACCTCCCACCATGTTGTTTGCATCCACCTCTACCAGATTCTTTCTTTTCTCCTAACTCCCAGGCCTGCATTTCATCCATTTGGACCAAGGCCATGTCTAAATCCCTCTCATTTTTTAGGTAGAGCAATTCAGGCCTCTGTTTTGCCTTATTTTTTCAGACCATGCTTGGGACTTAGTTTCCAAACTCAAATTTCAAATAAAAATTGAAGTAAAAAATGTTTTTACCCTAAAAAGGATTCTGACTGCAGACTTTGAAATAAAATTTCCCTTTATTATATAATTATGTACTATATAACTATGTTACTGGGTGGAAACCCCAGGTTCTGCTCAGTGTGATTTCTATTGGCCAATAAAAAAGAGACCGAGGTGGGAGAGCAGAAAGGTGCCTTTATTTTGTTGCTCGAGGAATGGAGTCAATTGGAGCTGCTGCTACCAAGACTGCTTAGTGAGGGCAAGGGGAAAGGTTACTTTTAAGGTGTTTACAAGTAGGGAGTTCATCCAAGTTAACGTCAGCAACATTCTTAATCATACTATGCAGGTGCAGTGGGGTTTGCATATAACTTCCCGCATCCCCAAGATTTTTATGGGGCAGGCCAAGCAAAGGAACTAGGATTCTAATGCAAATTTGTGAGGCAGGCCAAGCAAAAAGCGCTAGGAGTCTAATGCAAAGTTGCAGGGCAGGCCGAGCAAGCTGCTTGAGGCAGTGGAATTTTCCACAGCCTGGGGACCTCTGTCTTAACTATATAACTATAAGAAAAATGCATTTCAGAGAGGACTTGGCCATCATCGCAAAAATTAATAAAGGGTGTTACTCAGACTGTGAGTCAGGCCTCCTGAAAAACATTTCTCTTTCTATTGTATTACAGCCATAACCAATATGAGTTAAAAAGGATTTTGTGAGCTGAGGATCTCACAACCACTATTTATAAAAATGTTTCTGATGGGAAGTATTTCATAAGTATCAGAAAAATGACTTAAACATTTGGAAAATAAATCATATAAAATGAAAAATGTAAGGATAAAAAAAGGGTGAATGAAAAAATCTTGATATTAAAATATATATAGCTTGTTTTATGATATTTCACATGGGTACATTAATTAATTAATAATTCAACCAGTGCTGTGAGGATCCAATATGAAATATAGGAAATGGAACTTGAAGGAAAAAATCATGTAATTTTTTTCTTGGAATTAGGGGAACAAGTAGATAATTATTATTTTAACAAAATTATGCCACGGCCAACTATAACACCCAAGCCTTTCAATGATGCCAGATAGATTCATCTATGCTTTCACTGAGTTGAAAACATTTACTGACTCAACACTACATGCTAGGTACTATGGCATTGTGGCAGATTATACAGGGCTTTCAAGAAGGAAGTGTTTGTCAGGATTCTTTCAATTGCAAATGACAATTAACAACCCACACTAGCTAAAGCAATAAGAATAGATTGATTCACAAAACCAGGAGGCCCAGGGTAGGTGTTGTTAGGTGCCATCTAGTGGGTTCCAACTCATAGCGACCCTATGCACCATAGAACTTAACACTGACTGGTCCTGTGCCATCCTCACAATCGTTGTTATGCTTGAGCCCATTGTTGCAGCCACTGTGTCAATCCATCTCTTTGAAGGTCTTCCTTTTTTTCGCTGACCCTCTACTTTACCAAGCATGATGTCCTTCTCCAGGAACTGGTCCCTCCTGATAACATGTCCAAAGTATGTAAGACATAGTCTCGCCATTCTTGCTTCTAAGGAGCATTCTGGTTGTACTTCTTCCAAGGTAGATTTGTTTGTTCTTTGGCAGTCCATGTATATTCAATATTCTTCAACAACACCACAATTCAAAGGCATCAATTCTTCTTGGATCTTCCTTATTCACTGTCCAGCTTTTGTATGCATATGATGCGACTGAAAATACCATGGCTTGGGTCAGGCGCACCTTAGTCTTCAAGGTGGCATCTTTACCTTTCAGCACTTTAAAAAGGTCTTTTGCAGCAGGTTTGCCCAATGCAATGCGTCTTTTGGTTTCTTGACTGCTGCTTCCATGGGTGTTGCTTGTGGATCCAAGTAAAATGAAATCCTTGACAACTTCAAACTTTTCTCCATTTACTGGCTTCAAATATAGAATGATTCCAAGGAAATGCAGTCTATTCTCCCTCCCTCCCTCTTTTTCTCCACTTCCTTTCCCAGCTCTGCTTCTATCTTTCTGTTGGTCTTCCTCTCTTCTACTGTTTCGGGCTCCCCAGTTGAGCAGGGAAGATGGTTACCTTCAATCTCAACATGTCCTCGTTTAGCAATCTTATGCTAGCTGACAAAAAGCTGCTCTCTTCTCAAATCAGTATATCAATTCAAGCAATGATTTTTATGAGCCTTGTTTATAATAACTGTCTATCCCTGGACCAATTACTGTGTTCAGGGGAGTGAGATACTATGGTTGGCCAGGCCTAGGTCAGGTGATCACTCCTGTGGCCAGGATGCGGCACAGCACTGCGGCTGACGGATATTTATAACCTTAGGTGAAGTGGTTCCACAATGGAAAAGATGCAGCCAGGCATACAAATACAACATATGTCCACTACAGATTGATAAACAACATGTCTTGTCCTCAAGAAGTTTTCCCCACATAACTTTTAGAACCTATCTAGGGGAAAAATAAACAAACCCACATGTGTCCAAAAATTATAATGTCAACAGTAAACAGTTATTTTGATTATGAAGTTTTTTAGAATATCCCTGCCCCCTACTCTTCTGTTATTTAAATCTATTTTTCTTAGCTTCAAACAAAGTGTGAAAATTATATGATAACTGGCATAATATTTTTGTGGTCAAATGCAATGTTGGCTCAAAACTTTTTTCTCACTACTATAAAGTAAGAAAGGAGCCCTAGTGGCACAGTAGTTAAGCGCTCAGCTGCTAACCAAGTCTGGTGATTCGAACCCACCAGCCACTCTGCAGGAGAAAGATGTGGCAATTTGCTTCTGTAAAGATTTCAAAAAGCCAAACCCATTGCCATCAAGTATATTTTGTCTGACTCAAAGTGACCCTATAGGGCAGAGTAGAACTGCCCCATTAAGAAAGCAGTCCGCCACATCTTTCTCCCATGGAGCGGCTGGTGGGTTGGTATTGCAGACCTCTGGGTTAGCAGCCCAGTGCTTAACCACTGCGTGCCCAGCCTTGGAAACCCTATAGGACAGTTCTACTCTGTCCTATAAGATCGCTATGACTTGGTTTTGGTATAAAGTAAAAATGTATCTTTGGGTATTATGGGAGCTATGCCAATCTACCAGGCTGTGTCCTCAGTTAACCCTAGTTCTGTGGTTGTGATGGTTTGAAATTTGTTCCACAGGCTCACCACACTTCGGTTGATACTATTTAGAGACATTTATTTTAGCCTTGACAGCATATCTTATCTCTATTTTTATAAAAATTTTATTCACTCACCACACTCTGGTTGATACTATATTTAGAGACATTTATTTTAGTCTGGACAGCATAACTTATCTTTATTTTTATAGAAATTTTATTCTCTAGAAAGCATAATTTATGTTATTTTCTACTCATGCTATGTATACGTATATATGAAACACCTGATATTTGCATCACATATTTCTACTAAATATGTCTCATGTGTGATAGAGTAAATATAAGCTTTTGTTGTGTTAAGCCACTGAGATTTGTGAGTTAAATTGATACTATAATATATCCTATAATACAGTATATAATATAATCCTGACTAATACAGATGTGTTAAATTGCAAGATATATTAAATTTATAAACAAAAATATTCTCACAGTAATTATATGAACATTATATATTATTTTCCCTTATTATAATATGCATAATTTATCTTCTGGGCAAAAACACACATATTGTGTCACTTCCCTGAGAGTGACAGTTTGTTAATTGCATTTTTTTTTTCCCAAGTGAAAGGGAAAAAATATCGTTTATTATGTGGTGAGTGTCAGAGAGTCTTCAAGCCCATAAAAGAGGAATTTTCCAAGAAGGATCTTCTATGCCAACTGTATGTACATATCTGATTCTCTCTTACTCTTTATTTCAGCGACTACAGTTTCACAACAGCTCTGAAAAGGGAGATTGCTACCATACCAAAAATTGAGGTTTTTCACCACAGGTTATTTCACTTTCACTGTGGCAAAGAAAATGCAAGTAAACCTTACCAAAGGCCTTGGGGGTCCTGTTCTCTATCACCTGAGGCCAGGGCAGTTGTTGAGGGTTTTCTGAGTTCTTGTCACCTCCTGAGAGCAAAAGAAAACCTCGAGAAGACTAAATTTGAATCTTCCATCTACCACTGAAAAAATAGCCATCTCTGAAACTAAAATATCACTTGTCTAATAATTAAACCTTCTCTTGGAAACACTGGTGGCATAGTGGTTAAGTGCTACAGCTGTTAACCAAAAGGTCAGCAGTTTGAATCCACCAGGTGCTCCTTGGAAACTCTATGAGGCAGTTCTACTCTGTCCTACATAGGGTTGCTATGAGTCAGAATCTACTCGATGGCAATGGGTTCGGTTTGGTTTCTTTGATTAAATAACGTTTTCTTCATGCTTTAATGCATTGGCTTTCAAATGTTTCTCAGCAATGGAACTCTCTTCAAATGACATGTTAGCAAACTTCACACATGTAAGGACAGACAGAAAGCAGGACCCAACTTCTCCCAAAGTACCAACATCAAGCATAACTGAAAATTAGGGCTTTAAAAGCTTCAAACCAGCTTAGTTTTATAGCCCACCTATTATGTACAGATACGATGAGGGTGTACAAATAGGTACAAGACCGAATCTTTTCTCTCAAGCAGATTCACATTCATCTTTCTATGGTATTTTCAGAATACTCACCTACAGAGTATATGGTTCTCCACTAAAATAGAACTTTCTGAACATATGCTATCTCTATTCTCCTGTCTCCTCACTTCAGGGTGGTCAAGAAAATCTGCACACTTCTGCCTTAACTCTGCTGCATTTTTTATACTCAACCTCTTACTTTAAGACTTCAGCCCATATAAATTTCTTTCAAAATCTCCCACCAAATCTTAGTTTCTCCAGGAGTCCTGTGCTATTTCTGTCTCCCCATCCCATCCTTTCCCCAGTTAACTCATATTAGTTAAGTGGAAGGGAGCCCTGGTGATGCACAGGTTAAGCACTCAGCTGCTAACCAAAAGGTCGGCAGTTCAAACTCACTAGCAGCTCTGCAGGAGAAAGATGTGGCAGATGGCTTCTGTAAAGATTCCAAAACCAAACCAAACCTGTTGCCATTGAGTTGATTCCAACTCATAGAGACCCTATAGGACAGAGTAGAACTGCCCCATAGGGCTTCTAGGCTGTAACCATTTTTTTTTTATTTAATTTTATTGTGCTTTAGGTGAAAGTCTACAGTGTAAATTAGTTTCTTTCAAAAATTATACATAAGTTGTTTTGTGACATTGGTTGCAATCCCCATATTGTGTCAGTACTCTCCCCGTTTCCCTTTCCACCCTGGGTACTCTATGTCCATTTGCCCAGTTTTCTTTTCTGTTCCTGCCTTCTCATCTTGTCTTTGGTTTGGAGTTACCCATTTGGTCTCGTATGCTTGATTGAACAAAGACGCACACTCCTCACGGTGTGTTACCATTTGTTTTATAGTCCTGTGTAATCTTCGGTGGAAAGGTGGGCTTAGGGAGTGGCTTCAGTTCTAAGTTAGCAGGGTGTCCAGGGACCACAGTCTCAGGGGTTCCTCCAGTCTCTGTTAGACCAGTAAGTCTGGTCTTTTTGTGAATTTGAATTTTGTTCAACATTTTTTTCCTACTCTGTGCAGGCACCTCTATTGTGATTCCTGTTAGAGTGGTTGGTGGTGGTAGCTGAACTCCATCTACTTGTGGGCTCAAGCTGGTGGAGGCTGTGATTCATGTGGTCCTTTAGTCCTTTGGGCTAATATTTTCCTCGTGTCTTTGGTTTTCTTCATTCTCCTTTCTCTGGATGGATGGGACCAATAGATGTATCTTAGGTGGCCACTTGCAAGCTTTTAAGGCCCAAGACACTACTCACCAAAATAGGATGTAGAACATTTTCTTTATGAACTATGTTATGCTAATTGACCTAGATGTCTCCCAAGACCATTGTGCTTTAGGTGAAAGTTTACAGTGCAAATTAGTTTCTTTCAAAAGTTATACATAAGTTGTTTTGTGACACTGGCCCCAGCCCTCAGCCCCAGCAACTTGGTCACTCAAGGTGTTTGGATGTGTCTAGCAAGCTTCTATGACCAAGGCTGTAGTCTTTACCGAAGAGACTACCACATCTTTCTCCCACAGAGCAGCTGGTGGGCTCCAACCACCAGCCTTTTGGTTAGCAGCCAAGCACTTTAACCACTGCACCACCAGGGTTCCAATTCCATAAAGATTTCAACCTTGGAAACCCTATGGGGCAGTTCTACTCTGTCCAATAGGGTCGCTATGAGTTGGAATCACCTACATGCCGATGAGTTTGTTTGATTTTTAGGTAAATAGAGAAGAACAGAAATAACACTTTCTAAAGTTAAAAAAAAAAACTTCTTTTTTTGCTCTATTTTTTCATACCAACATAAAAAAATGCTTCTTTTCGTACCTAGGACACTGCATGTAGTGATACAAATGTGCACTGCACGACTGCAGGACCACCATTAGCAGGGGCAATGCATAAGCGGGGCGATGCACAATTAGGTGGTTCATGCCTCAGGCCTGCCCTGTGCTGAAAGAAATCTCAGCACTAAATCAGAATCTCTGAGAGTGGGGACTAGGAATCTGTATTTTTAGTAATTCCTTTGGTGATTGTTATGTACACTGAAGTTTGAGTATTGATTTGTGTCCCCCCAAAATATGCATTGTATATGCTGACCTCTATTCCTGTGGTTATAATCGCATTTGGGAATGGGTTGTCTTTATTGTGGTAATAGGAGGATTAGTATAGGGTGTGTCTTAACTCAATCTCTTCTGAGATATAAAAGAGATTAAACAAGCAAGCGAAGGAAGCAGAGGTGGGAGAAGAGAGATGCCAAGCCACGTGAAGATCACCCAGGAGCAGACGCTCAAAGAGACAAGGCCCTTCCTCCAGAGCTGAAACAGAGAGAAAGCCTTCCCTTAGAGGCAGCACCCTGAATTTGGACTTCTAGCCTCCTAAACTGTGAGAAAATAAATTTCCGTTTGTTAAAGCCACCCATTTATGGTATTTCTGTTATAACAGTACTAGATAACTAAGACACTACGTTAAGACCACTAACAACACCATGACCACCAACATAGTGGTCCACAACAATGGTGTATTATATTTCTCATGATTCTATGTGGGTTGACTGGGCCGTTTCTCCTCTGGTCCTTCCTGGGCTCACTCAGGCAGCATCATTCAGGTGGAGGCAGGCTAGACTGGAGGTCCAAAAAGTCTTCAGTCACATTGTGTCTGGTAGTAGATGCTGGTGGCTGTTAACGGAGTACCTCAGTTCTCCTTCTGTGCCTTCTCATCCTTCAGCTGTCTGAAGTGGTTTTCTTAGTATTAGTTTTCTAGGGCTGCCGTAAACAAGTACCACAAACTAGGTAGCTTAACAGAAATGTATTCTCTCACATTTCTGGAGGCTAGAAGTCCAAAGTGTCAGCAGAGCCATGCTCTCTCTGGAGGCTCTGGGAGAGGAATCCTTCCTTGCTTCTTCTAGCTTCTGGTAGTCCCAGGCGTTCCTTTGCTTGTAGTTGCATCATTCTAATCTCTGTCTTTGTCTTTACATGGCTGTCTTCCCTGTGCCTCTCTGTGTCTCCTCTTTTTATAAGGAAACCAGTCATATTGAATTAAGGCCCACCCTACTCTTATATGACCTTATGTTAACTAATAACATCTTTAAAAACCCTTTCTTCAAGCAAGGTAACATTCAAAATTCCAGGGACACACATGGCATTGTTGGAGCAGTGTTCCAAGAGAGAAAGGTAGAAGCTGCAAGCTCTCCTGAGGCTTAGGCTTGTTCACACAACATCACTTTCACTATATTCTATTTGTCAAAATAAGTTACAAGGCCAGACCATATTCCAAGGATGGGAAAATAGATTCTATCTCTTGATAGAGGCAGCTGCAAGGAATTTGTGGTTGTATTCATTTCCCCCACACACTACAGTGTGTTGCTAAGTATATATGAGGTACTTAATACTTTTAGCCTTCACCTTCATGTTTGCAAGGATTGAAATGGTTAGGAAACTTTTGGAATACGGTATTTGCGGACTTTGCTTTCAAATGGAAGTTTCTTCCTGTATTTGTTAGAGAGACAGGTTGGTTATCTTTCAGATCCTGAAACTGGGATGTCAATATCATGGCTAATAGTCTCATTAAATATAAGGGTCCAACCCCAACAGAGAAGATTCAGAAGCTCAAAAAGAAGAGTTTTGGTACCTATGTTCCCATTTTGGACCTACTCAAAAGCAACTATGGAATTATTTAAGAAAAATCATTAATATAACAGAATTGCATTTTTTTTACAACTGTCTTATTCAGGTTTTTCACATGAAGTTTTCCAAGTGCAAAAAAAAAAAAAAAGATCAGAATTAGTTAATGTGAATTTAGTTTCCTCTTCTACCAGAGCTTATCCTTTAGTGATTTTGATAACAGCAAAGGTCTAATTTTAAAATGGTAAAATGGTGAGACAGAATAAAGAATTGATGTCAACCTGAGAAGTTAGGTCTGGAGTATAAAATTAAATACTTGTTTCAGAAGTAAGTTCTGACCAGACTTAATGGTCTGACTGAGGCTGGAGGAATCCCGGAAGACAGGGCCCCCAGACTCCCTGTTAACCCAGAACTAAAACCATTCCCGAAGCCAACTCTTCAGACAAAGATTACACTAGACTATAAGACATAAAATGATACTCGTGAAGAGTGTCCCTTTTAGTTAAGTAGATACATGAGACTAATTGGGCAACTCCTGTCTGGAGGCTAGATGAAAAGGCAGAAAGGGATAGGAGCTGGTTGAGTGGACACAGGAAATCTGGAGTGGAAAGGAGAAGTGTGCAGTCACATTGTAGGGAGCTAGGGTCACATTACAATGTGTGTATAAATTTTTGTATGAGAAACTAACTTGAGCTGTAAACTTTCACCTAAAGTGCAATAAAATAAATAAATAAAAAGAAGTAAGGTCTGAGATATCAGACTTGCCCATGGTTGCAAAGCTTGTCGTGAGTCAGTGACAAAGACAGGGCGGCTGTCCAACCACACCCACATCTCTGCTCCAAGAATTTGCCACTGTAGTTGCAAACTACATGCAGTATCTGGAAAACGATTTAAAATGTGTTCTTGGAAAGTGGCCTCTGAGGGGGATTAAATAACAGTAATTTATTAAGAAAAATACCAACTTCAGAGTGTAAGAGCCAAATAAATCGTGAAATGTCTTTTAATCAGCAAAAAGAAAACATGAGTTTACAAGCCCTTGAATTTATCTGTTGCCTCAAGTTAAAATATTTTAATATATTTCATTGTATATAACAATACTTTTGGTTTAAAATGAAGGAAAACTTTGCCAAGGTTTGTGTATTCTTGAGTCAGCAAGTAAATTTCCCATTACTCTCACAGCTAGATGAGTCACCAACACGGCTTAAGGAAGTAACCCAGAGTCATGGCTGTCTGGGCTGGATATGAAACAATCCTGCAGTCAATCAGTCCAGACAGTTTAGGGGGCAGCCACTTGGCCATTTATGGTCTCTTTTTTCCTTTCTTCACTGGGAAAGCCTAGAGAAGAAAGAAAGGCTTCTGGGAATATGTGTAGGGTTGCCAGATTTACCAAATAAAAAACTAGAATACCCAGTTAAATTTAAATTTCATGTAAACAAGGAATATTTTCTTAGTATAAGTCTGTCCCATGCAATATATGGGACAGACTTTACTGTCCCATATATTGCATGGGACAGACTTTACTAAAAAATATTCATTGTTTATCCGCAATTTAAATTTAACTGGGTGTACTGTATTTTATCTGGCAACCCTAAACATATAACTCTCACTTCATTTCATCCGTCTTTTACTATTGTGCAGAACGTTATAGAAATGAGTCTGTTTTCCTCAATTTTAGAGAAGTACAAAAGTTGATTTTTTTTTCATCTTTTATTAACCATTTAATTACTGTCTAACATCAGAGAAAGGAGCCCTGGTGGCACAGTGGTTAAGTATTTGGCTGATAACCTAAAGGTGGTGGTTTGAACTCACTAGCTGCTCTGCAGAAGAAAGACGTGATAGTCCGCTTCCCTAAAGATTTACAGCCTTGGAAACCCTATGGGGCAGTTCTACTCTGTCCTATAGGGTCATTATGAGTCGGAATCGACTGGACAGTAATGGGTTGGTTTTTTCTTAGTTTTAACATCAGAGAAAGAAAAAATTATCAAAGACAACAATTATTTTAGAGCAGTGCTTCTTAGACTTTAATGTGCATATTAACCCCCTGCTGATCTTGGGAAAACCCATATTCTGATTCAATAGGTAGATCTATGAGTCGGAACTGACTCAACAGCATCTAACAACAACAGGTACATCTGGGTTGGGGCCTGACATTCTGCATTCCCAACAAGCTTCCAGGTGATACCCATGTGGCTGGTCCAAGGACCACACTTTTCAGAAGCAAGGGTTACAGTGTTTCTCAAACTTTGCTGCATATTAGAATCACCTGGGGAGCTTTTCAAACTCCCAGTGCCCAAGCTGCATTTCATAAAAATTAAATCAGAATCTCTAGGGGTGGGATCCAGGTGTCAGTCTTTTTTTAAGCTCCTCAGTTGCTTCCAGTGTGCAGCCAAGGTTAAGAAGTGCTGTTTTCAATGAGTTTTCTTGGACACTGGTTAATGTTTACTGTTATTACCTGACTAGAAGGCCAAGCCTGATAAAAACAAATCGCAGTGGTGTTTGTACTGGTTTCCTAGGACTGCTGCAACAAAGTACCACAAACTGGGTAGCTTAAAACAATAGAAATTTATTCTCTCACAGTTCTGGAGGTTAGAAATCTGAAATCAAGGTGTTGGCAGAGCTGCGCTTGAAGCTCTACAAGAGGAATCCTTTGTTGCCCCTTCCGTCTTCTGGTGGTCCCAGGTGTTCCTTGGCTTGTAGTTGCATCATTTCAGTCTCTGTCCCGGTCTTCGCATGGCTGTCTTCCTTCTGTGGTTGTCTCTTCTTCTAAGAACACCGGTCATATTGGGTTAGTACACACTCAACTCCAGTGTGACCTCATGTTAACTTAATTACATCTGCAAAGACTCTATTTCCAAATAAGGTCACATTCATAAGTGGGAGTTGGGTTGGGACCTCAACATACCTTTTTCGGGACACATTGCAACCCTTAACAGTAGTTGCTGCACACTGGGTGTATTCTTAAGAGGTTGAAATTTGAAGAATCAGTTATGCTTTCTAAGCAACTGAGAAAAGCAACAGATTTTTATTATTTTAACTGTTAGACCACTAAATATTTTCCAAATTTGGAAATTTTATATCTGTATCATCATGATCATTGGAAAATATTTTTTTCCGTGAGTCTAAAACAATTTATTTCTCTTAATGTTTATAATGGATACCAAACAGCCACCACCTCAGAGTCAGTCTAGCTTGGAAAAGGCTGGAATTTATAGTCCGTTACTCTTTGTGAGGCTTGGCTAGAGTTAAGGAATGTGACTTAAGGAGGACTAATCAAATCTTTAGGTTCTCATTGTTTTTCACATGAAGAGATGTCAACAACAATAAAAGTATGCTTTCCAAACTGCTTATAAGAATATAACACGTATATAACACATACTTACACAAAACAGATTGTTACTGGCATAAAGTTAGGCAGAAGAAACCTTCTCTAAAAACCTTGTTTCTTAACCAAACACCTTCCTCTTTTTTATTCTGCTCCATTTTGTCACTTTAATGTCATCTATTTTTATGTCATCTTCCGCAAATCATAGTGTTTTCCGTAGTCTTATTTAGCTTGAGGAAAACTTTTTGGATTTCTTGTACTTTACATGAGAGGTCTATCCGTGGAATTTTTAAAAAATTATTCTTTATTTATCCCAGGTTTTCTTTGTTGACTTAATTCATCAGACATTTTCTTCTTTAATTCACACTTAGCCTACACCCTCCATCTGATCTATGCTCAATTTTCTATACCTGTGCCCAAACATTCTCGAATCTGTGATCAGACCTGTTTCTTGACCTACCTCTGTCCCCAACTCCAACACCACTTACCACGCCCTAGAAAACAACCTTGAGAAGTCCATACATGCCTCTGTCCCTGGGTAGCCTCATTAGCAAGTTGAAAAACTGCCAACCTGGAAAGGTGGTTGCTCAGAAGAGGCACAAGACCATTAGGAGGTGGGTGGCAATTGTTATGCAAGCATTAAACTGTGGATCTTCCCCCTCGTGTGCTCTTTCAGAAATCTTTTTGCCTGGGGGAGGGCGATGTGGAAAGTGGCTCTTATACAACAGATATCTCCCATAATATGGAGCAAGTTAACCTGATCTGTCCTTCATAAAAAATCAGTTATCTAAATAAAATGCTTTTGTTCTAAATAATGATAGTGTAGTTTTCCTGCCATGAGAGGCTTATATACATTTTCTCAAAACCGTTCACAGTATAGCAGAGCCATGTAGAATATGGTAACAAAACAGTAACTAAGCTAATATTTATTAAGCATCTTTAAGCATTTTTACATAGACATTTAAATCTTTGTAACAACCCCAAAAAGTACTATCACCACCCCCATTTTAAAGACTAAGAAATTAAGGCTTAGAGAATAAATAAGTAACTTGCCCATGGTCAGACAGGTAATCGGATAGTAAGAGCCAGGATATGAATTCAAACAAATCAAGTTAGAGCCAAACCCTGAGTATAGCTTAGCTACTATATGTTTGAATATATTAAAGGCCTCCACTATGCTGTAGTCCCTCCTGTAGTTCTTGCAAGAAATAACAGGACGTTAAAGAACTCTAATTTTAACTATTAATGATAGCAGATGTATTAATTGTAGCAGTTTAAACTGAACCAGTGGTTAAAAAGGTTATTTGAAGTGTCACACAAGCTTGATATTAAATAACAGTGAATCACAGGAGAATTTTATTCACTTTTCAATTTTCCTCCAATCTTTCTGATTAGGGCAAAAAGCAAGTCTTAGATTCATGCAAATTTGTATTAACATCCCCACTGACATTTGCTAATCTTCCTTTTTAACAAAGAGAGGGCAGGCCTTAGACTCAGGACCTGTAGTAGGCAACAGTATCTACCAAGAATTTAGTAACATTATTTTGTATTCATTTCTAAGGTTGTCTTCTACTTATGAGTCAAGGAAGAGAGAAGTTATCTTCTATTTATGGCAAATGATTCTGCTTTTTTTCCATTTATGGCAGGGATATACATCCTCTTCTAAAATAAAATTTATATACCCTTTTTAAAGGTAAATTAATTTAAAAAATAAAATAATAGTAGAGTTTATAAGAAAAAATCCTCACAACTGGACCAATAAGCAACATCATGATAAATGGAGAAAATGTTGAAGTTGTCAAGGACTTCACTTTACTGGGATCCACAATCAACGCCCATGAAAGCAGCAGTCAAGAAATCAAACGACGTATTGCGTTGAGCAAATCTGCTGCAAAAGACCTCTTTAAAGTATTGAAAAGCAAAGATGTCACTTTGAGGACTAAGGTGCTCATGACCCAAGCCATGGTATTTTCAATTGCCTCATATGCATGCGAAAGCTGAACAATAAATAAGGAAGACCGAAGAAGAATTGGTGCATTTGAATTATGATGTTGGCAAAGAATATTGAATATACTGTGGACTGCCAGAAGAACAAACAAACCTGTCTTGAAAGAAATACTGCCAGAATACTCCTTAGAAGCAAGAATGGAAAGACTTTGTCTCATTTACTTCGGACATGTTATTAGGGACCATTCCAGTAGAAGGACTTCATGCTTGATAGAGGGTCATCGAAAAAGAGGAAGACCCTCAATGAGATGGACTGACACAGTGGCTGCAATGGTGGTCTCAGTTCAAATCCACCAGCCGCTATTTGGAAACCCTATGGGGCAATTCTACTCTGGGGCAGTTCTACTCTGAAATACAGGGTCGCTATGAGTCAGAATTGACTCGATGGCAACAGATTTGGTTCGGGTTTTTTTTAGTAATCTTAACAGAAGCCGATCATCAGGCCTTTCTTCCATGTTACCACTGGGTGGGTTCCAACCAACCTTTACGTTAGTAGTCAAGTACAGACCATTTGCGCTACCTAGGGACCTTAACACCTTCCTTGAATTCATTTTCTCCATCAGGAAATAAGAGCTGGTGACACAGTGGTTAAGCACTCAGCTGCTAACCAGAAGGTTGGCAGTTTGAACCCACCAGCCACTCCATGTGAGAAAGATGTGGCAGTCTGCTTCCGTAAAGATTTACAGCCTTGGAAGCCCTATGGGGGCAGTTCTATTCTGTCCTATAGGGTTGCTATGAGTCAGAACTGACTCGACCACAGTAGGTTTGGTTATTTTTAATCAAGAAATAAAGGCACCAAATTAAATTGTTTCTTCCAGCCTTTCAGTCTGATTCTACGTTCAATGCGTCTTCAATGTAATGGCTATTTTTTCCTAGGTCACATTAGTAAATGTGTATGATGGTAAGTAACTGTGAATGTAAAATCTCCTTCTAACAGTCTTCTCCCTTTGAAATTTAAAGAAGAAAAAATTATATTTTTATTTATTTGCCTTTCTCTCGAAGTACTTATCTAGGTGGAGCATTGAATAGTTCTATACAAGTAACTTACGCTTTTGAGAGAATATAAGCAATGTTAATGCTTTATTTTGTACAGCTTCTGTTTTTGTTAACAAAAGTTATCAAACTTAGTTAAAGGTTCGTTGGAGACTAGTCAGGGGCACTATCATAAGTCGACTGCCTATTATAACCTGGCATTATTTTGGGAGAAAGTGAGGCTTTCACTTCCTTGATACCATTCAAAGAACCTAGCTAAAATTCCAAGAATGCCTGTGGCATGTACCAGACACTGCACTTTCCCTTGTATTTGTTTATTTTCACACTGGGGCACGACGTCCAATTAATTGTGACTGGCCACTGGAATAGAATGTGATTATGGCCTGAAAGGATGACCAAGCTGCCTTTTCTTGCGGAGGGACTGTAACTGCCCAGACGCCTTTTCCAGAGCTGCTATCTGAATGATCAGCTGGGCACTGTTGCTGAGGACATCCTGGAGTAAATGGACAGCCTCATTTTAGTCAGTGTCCTTGAATTTTGCAGATTCTTGTTACCTGACAAAAACTAAAATCAAATTACAGTGCAAATACAGAAAGCAGAAAACTCAAGACCAATTCTCGTTAGTTGTATAAGAGCATTTAACCCCCTAGTTTTATGATTCAGTTGTGGGTTTTTTATTTTTTTAACTGCTTTCAGGGTGTTTATTTGAAACACAGGATTAAAACCACAGTCCCTGCCTGAACCCTTCTGGTCCTAATTATCCTCTCTACTTTCGTATCTTTTTCTCTCCCGATTAAATTAGAGAGTTCTTTAAGGAAAAAGGCCTCTTTTCTCTACCTGTAAATCCATTGCCTGTGAGTCAATTCTGACTCCATAAGACACAGGGTTTCCAAGGCTTTGATCTTTACAGAAGCAGGCCGCTTTTCGGTTAGCAGCTGAGCGCTTTAACCACTGAACCACTAGGGCTCCTTTTTCTCTACCCACAGTGCTGTAAATGGTATTTGTGGAGTGAGTGATCACAATTTCTATCCCAGTCCAGTCCCAAGCTGAGGCTGGGAGCCCCTCAGGCCCTGCCTGGTTAACCTCTTTATCTCAAACAGTTGTCATGTGGGGACAGGGCAGATCTCTGGAGGGCATGAGCGGATTGTATGATAGGGCCCCCGGCCAGTTTAACACCCTCTACTCACCTCACTTGGGCTTAGCCCCAGAATGGAGAAGAAGGGATGCGGCTGCTGCACTAGGCCCATCCATTCATTTCAGGAAGAGCAAAGTCAGGTTAGGGTACCCAACAGGACCCAGCCCACAGTATAATTCAGTTTTAATAAACACCTTTAGGATTCTAACATATTTGGAGGAGCAAATACACAATCTGCCCTGTAATCAGGAATGACTGAGAAAGGGGGATTTATCATGTTCGTTTGATCACAGTTTACCACCTGGCATCAACCACATAAGTCTCATATTTTATTCTTCTGTGCATTCTCTAACTTTTTGAACTCTTTATGCATAAGACGGCTTGCATGAGATGTAATGAAAAGTGTGGAAAAAACAGTATGAGATTTTTAACTGCGTTGAGATCCTGGGAATGCAGAAATAAATACCTGTAGAATAATGCTACTCTCTGAAAACGTCACAGTAACAAATCTATCATTGACAATAACCTTTATAGGTCCTTGCACTGGAGACTACATTACTAGAAAACAATGCTGTATTTGTTAAATGTCCAATACAGCAAACTGATAACAAAATTTCAATATAAAAATCTGGTTCCATGACCTACATGTGATGTGCTTCCATGATTTGGTTACTGCTAGCTCTCTAGAGTTAGCCCCCTGGGGAAGTGGTTAAAGCAATTGACTATTTACCAGACGGTTGGGGGTTTGAAACCACCAGCAGCTCCTCGGGAGAAAGATGTGGCAGTCTGCTTCCGTAGAGATTTATGGCCTTGGGAACCCTATGGGGTCACGATGAGTCAGAATCGACTGGACAGCAGCGGGTTTGGTTTGGTTTGATCTAGAGCAATAAACCTAAGGAAACACTTTCTCAGTCTCCATCATTGTTCGAGTTGGAGTAGTCATCTATAAATTGTCTATGAGGATTGGTAGAATAGTTAGGGAGAAGAGAGCTAACTGGAACAGAATCTGAGTTTTTCATAAGTACCTTTAACTCTCTTCTCAAATGTCACCTCCACGGCTCTCTGATTCATCTCCACTCAGTAATCTCGCTCAGGCTCCTACTCCACTCATCCAAATAACCATACACAACAAGCAGCAAACAATTCCGAAGCTTAAAGGAAAAACAGGTGACTCGTGTCACTCATTGTTATAGTCATTCTTGAGTCTGTTCACTTTGTGATTTAAAAAATTTTTCTATTGATTTTATCAATTTCAAAACTGTTTTTGTTGTAACTTGTTAACTCCCTGTCAAAAAGCAAGGGTTCCATGTTGTTTTACCTTAAGCTGTTGCATGTGATTTTTAATAATACCCTCGCCCTAAAGAGACTTCACTGAGTCAAAAGAGTGAGCTTTCCTCGGGAGTTCATTAGCTTCAGTTTTGCTCTGCAGCTAGTGTGATCATCAAGGTGGAACACAGACATTGGGCAGATAAAGATGAGTTTTAAACTCCAGTCTGTCTCTTTCTAGCTGAGTGACCTTGAGCAAGTTACTTAACCTCTCAGTGATCATTGTTTTCCAGATGTTCTATCTGGTTCTCTCACAAAAGTGTCTGCTCTTTTTTCATTGTAATTTGTTATTTCCTTATGTTTCTCTTCTTTCTTTTACGTGTTCACTTATTTTCAAAATATCTATTTCATATTATTTTATTTTCTCAAGTTCTTAAAGGTGCTAATCTTTCCATTTAAACTATCTGTTGACTCTCACTCATGACAATTTATTTCCTCATGCGTCCTGTAATTGGTCAGAGATTGCTTTTGCTATGGGAACATCCTGTGGCCTTATTTATATGCTGTTCAGAATCTATCTATCATTGGTCCATAATCAAAATATGTATTAATTTCTTACCTTGGAGTTCCTTTAATGCTAGTAGTATAAATTCATATTCCAAATCTATAGATTTGGGGTTTCAATTTTGTAAGAAAAACAAAACAAAAAACACGAGAGTCCCAGGCAGAGATGTTTCTTTGTCCTCTCCCAGAGCTCATTGGCAGACTTTTTCTAGTTCTCCTTTCACTGAGGGTGGGGGGTCCGGCTAATATAGAGACCTCAGTTCCAAATCTGCACCTTGTTTCTTTTTTCTGTTGTATGTTAAAGTTCAAATCCCTAGACTTCAAGGTCTATTTCCAGCTCACTTTACTACACAAAGACTCAGTTCCCTTTTACTGGCTGGCACCTGGAGATTTCCATTTCTTTCTTGCAAGCTCACTTAGGTATTTAAAATATAATTTGTTTCATTTTATCTAACAGTTCTAGGTATTGGTAGTAGGAAGAATTCTCTGCTATCTTAACCTGCCACGTCGCCAGAAGGGCTTACTTGCCCCTCCAAACCCAGTTATCTGCGTATGTGAAATAGGGATATGATAGCATGTACCTCATATGATTGCTGTGAAGATTAATAAGGCTTTAAAGTACTTAGGGATGAGCCAGGTACATAGTTAACTTCATAGTAAATGTAAGCCTTTGTTGTCTGAATGCTACCACTGGTATTGTCAGGATGTTCCTGGGATTGATCTCATTGCTGTTCGTACTTCATCAGATCAACATTTTTTAAAATTTTATTTATTTTGTTGTTGTTGAGAATATTCACAGCAAAATATACACCAATTTCAACAGCTTCTACATTGTACAATTCAGTGACATTGACTACATTCTTCGATTTGTGCAACAATTCTCAATCTCTTTTCCTGACTTGTTTCTTCCCCATTAATGTAAACTCACTGCCCCCTAAGGTTCCTATCTAATCTTTCGAGTTGCTGTTGTCAATTTGATCCTATTAAAAAAAAAAAAAAACAACCAAAACTGTTGCTGTTGGGTCGATTCCAACTCATAGCAACCCTATAGGACAGAGTAGAACTGCCTCATAGAGTTTCCAGTTAGCAGCTGGTGGATTCAAAATGCCAACCTTTTGGTTCGTGGCTGCAGTGAGATGGATTGCTTTTGTGTGGTCTTTCTCGCCCTGATCTTGCAACTCCCACCCAGATGATTAGGCGGAACTGTGCATATAGGGTAACTGTGGCCCATGAAAGGGGTTGGTCAGTTTTGCCATCCCATTGGGCTTGAAATGAGCCACCCCAGAGGCAGGAATGAGAGAGGATCCCATCACCACCAAGGAAGAACAACCAGGAGCCAGCACATCCTTTGGACTCAGGATCCCTGCGCTGAGAAGCTCCTGGAACCAAGAGACCAAAAGATAGAGCTGTAACACTGAAGGCAGTGAGAAGTGGCGGCAGAGACCTGGCAGCAGAGACTGGGCAGCAGGAGATAGTGTAGTGGGCTTCCCTGCTCAAGGAGAGAGAAAATTGAGTGCCTTTGGGCAGAAACCCAGGGCCAGGAAGAGATGTGCTTGTGAGCATGGCTGAGAAGAGGCTGTCCTGATGGAAGAAGTGTATCCTGAGTATTCCTGGGCCTGAGTTGTAACTGTTACTTCCCTAATGAACCCCATAACCTTGAGTATTGTCTGTGAGTTCCGTGTGGCCATTGCTATGAATTATCAAACCCAGCGTAGAAGTAGAGAGTGCTGTGGGAGGGACGCTTGGTATCAGAATAGGTAAAGATGGCAAAGAGAGGAGGCATGTCTGACCTCTGCCTCATAGGAATCAGCCTTGGGCTGTTGATCTCGATTCCTCTTACCCCTTGTGAAGTTAGAGGAGGTTAAGCACTGTTGCATGCTGTTTTTACAGCAGCCGAGCTCTTAACCACTGAGTCACCAGAGCTCCTTGATCTCATATAGATAGTGCTTAAAAGAGTATAATGCACAAGACAGACATTTTTTATTAGTTAAGCTAAACTATTGTTTGGTTTTAAGAAAACTTCTGGTGGCGCAGTGGTTAAAGTGCTTGGCAGCTAACTAAGAGGTCGGCAGTTTGAATCCACCAGCCACTCTGCAGGAGAAAAATATGGCAGTCTGCTTCTGTAGAGATTTACAGCCTTGGAAACCCTATGGGACTGCTATGAGTCGGAATCAACTCGATAGCAGTGGGTTGATTTTTTTTTTTGGGGGGGGGTTTATTGTTTGGTTTTAAGACAACTCGGGATACTTTTGGTTTAAGATTTAAAGATTATCTCAGGGCAATGGTTTCAGACCTTCATCCAGCTCCACAGCTCCAGAAAGTCTGAAGTCCATGAGAATTTGAAATTCCATTCTGCATTTTCTTCCTTTTGATCAGGATTCTTGTATAGAATCTTTGATTGCACCATCCAGTATTTCTGGTCTCAGGGTAAAGGAGGCAGTTGTTTATGGAGGCAATTAGCCACACATTCCATTTCCTCCTCCTATTCCTGACTCTCCTTCATCTGTTGCCCTAGGTGAATAGAGACCAATTATGCTTTGGACGGCTGCTTGTAAGCTTTTAAGACCCCAGTCACTATGCAACAAACAAGAAAGTAGAACAAAAGCACTGAACACATTGTTAGGCTGATTAACTGGGATGTCCCATGAAACCATGACCCTAAACCTCCAAACCATGGAACCAAATTCCATGAGGTATTTGGTTGTACATAAGCAGCCTCAGCAGCTACTCTTTTTTTTTTTTTTTTGGTCGTTATTGTAAATATGGCTATCATAACAACTTTTGCTAATTCAACTTTTCAGATTAACAACTAGATAGATCTACTGCAACCCACCAAATTTTTGTGATTATCTCTCTATAGATGCAACAGCAGCTTTGTTTGTCATGATTGGCTCCTAGCAACCTAAAAAGACCTATGAATTGGGCTCCACTGTAGTATCTCACTCCTGTAAGGGTGGCAAATTGAGAGTACGGAAAACTGACCCTAAGGGAAGGAGAGGAGTTAGTAAAAAAACTAACAAGATTGGTGGTAAACTAGGGCGGAGTTTTCAGCTTCCAGAATAAAGCACAAAAAACCAGAAGCCAATACTGGATATTGATAATTCAGTCTAGTGGAAGCCAATTATCCAACGTCCAAAGTCAAAGTTGGATCATAGGGTGGGTTATGGGCATGGGATAAGGGTTGAGGAAGCTTTCAAAGTGCAGAGCATAAATGATGGTCAAGTAGGATAAATAGCTCAAATATTCCAGGAATTTCATCTAAAAACAAGGCAAAGTAAAATGTGAATAGAGGCCAGCTCCTGGCTCTGATCAATGAGAACAAATGGAATGTGGATCTCTAGCCAATAGGACAAAAGCTAGGGGAGTGAAACCTCCCCCCAAAAGATCATGTCTGGGGAAAGAGGCCTGGGAACCCAGAAACTTCATGTATCTAAGACACCAAAGCAAAATTCACCTAAGTAAATTGAACATACCACAGGAGTTTTCAGGGGAAATGCTACCTGGTATTGTTCGAAGAATGGGCCAGGTCGGACACAGGAATGGGGCAGAACCAGCCCCCAGGCTATATGAAATGCAACAGCTGGAGATACAGTGTCTAAGGGAAAATCAAAATCCAGGCAGTCAGGGCAACCGAGGTGTCATTCTGAAGAAAACCAGCAAATAGCAAAATTTAGACATCAAGCAAAAGATTGGAATCAGAAATGCTGGAGTATAGGGTTCAAAATCCATAGGAGGTGAATCATGGAAAGATACCATAAGCTATTGCTGGAATAGAATGGAGTTGCTTTTTATAGGTTACCCAAATTCTGTTATCTTTGGCAGTGGGGAGGGTGCCTCTAAGGGCATTGAGTTGTTCAGACCCAGTCTAACTTTCTTCATGATGATGAAACTAGGAAAATGAAAAATGTTAGTTTAGGTAGGAAATGATATCTATCATAACCATACCTTAAAATGGAACAGTTTTCTAATTATATATTAGGATGACAATTAAATGGAAAGAAAATGTAAACATCTGACAATTGGGCCCTGTTTAGTTAAATTATGGTATACCTGCCCAGTGATATGATGCTGGCATTAACAGTGATAATCACAAAGAGTTTTCAGTAACTTAACAATGCTTTTGCAATGTTAAGCGGATAAATGCAATCCTCTATAGAATTATAGATTTTATTAATTATAAAAATTTCTTTCAGCTGCTAGTAGTAAAGAACTAAAATAATAGTGGCTTAAGCAAGAGAGACGTTTGTATGTCTCTTACAAACTGCTGGCATGGCAGTTCCATAGTCATCAGGCATCTGTCTAGCTATTATCTTCAAGGTCACCTCATTGGCTAAGATAGCTGCCAATGCAAGAAGCAGGAGGAAGAGAGGAGCCAAAAAGGTGTAGGCTAACTGTGTGTCCTCTTTTGAAGGGGCTTTCTTGAAGTTTTAGTTAGAATTAAGTTGGGTGGGAGGTAACAGACACTCAAAACAACAGTGGCTTAAATAAGATCAAAGTTTATTTCTCTGCAGAGGTATGCAGCCTAGAGCCAATATGGCAGCTCTGCTTCACAACACCCTCAGGGACTCGGGCTCCTTCTTTCTTGTTGGACATCTCTCAGTGACTTCCATCCCAAAATCACCTTATGGATCAAAATGGCTGCTGTATCTCCAACCACCATATCTATCATATAACCAGCAGGAAGGAAAAACAGATACGGAAGAAAAAGAGGCATAGGGTGCACACTAGCTGCCTTTACAGGGAGGCTTCTTGAAGCTGCCATACAACACTTCTGCTTATATCTCATTTGCTGGAACTTAGTCACATGACCACATCTAGCTTCAAGGGAGGCTGAGAAATGTAGTATTCTAGTTGAGTGCATTAATGAATCAAATAAAATCAGAATTCTAATACTAAGGGAGAAGGGATGAATGGATATTGGTTAGGCATCTGGCAGCCTTTGCCACATCTATACAATGTGATCACAAGTATATGGTTGTAAAATAGATCAAGCCTGGGGAATGAGACAAAGACATACACATTTTGATTGGGACCTAGGGTTGGAGAATGATACTGAGCTTGGGAAAGAGTGAGGAAGGGCAGGTTTAGGCAGTACATGTGGGTACATTGTGACAGAGTGTGGTATTCAAGGTAGAAGACATAGAAGGGTTGAGAAGTTGAGAAGAAGAATGAAAATAATGAAGGGGAGTGTCTCAGACAATGTGGGCACTGAAGGCTTAAACAAATGTCCTCCAAATACATCTCATATTTTTTCTTTTGCCTAGGACACTTCTGTTATTTTTTTTTTTTTTTACTGGAATTTAGAATAAAGTCCTGGATAATCTTAGTTGAAACAAACATATTCCTTGCCTCGAGAGCCCCTTACAATAAGATCAGAAACACATCTCTTTAAAATACAAATTGAATAATCTAAATCTCATTCTTAAAATATGGTTAAAATCCTTCACAGTTTTCAAAGCCCTGCATGGTCTGGCCCTACACCCTGCATCTCTGGGTTACAGCCACGCCACACTTCTTTCAGATTCTTAACCATGCTGGGCCCTTTTCTCCCACAGACCCCACCTCATCAGATTGTCCTTAACTGTCACTCCTTAGGAAGGCTGCCCTAGCCTCCCTCACTTCTACCATCATAGGCTCTCATAGGTAGTATCATAGACCCTTTCATTGAAACATTTACCTCGATTGTAAGTTAACTTTTATTTGTGTAATAAACAGACGGATGCTGTAAGCTCCATTAAGGTGGACACACTGACCTTTTTTGCCTACCATTGCATCCTATGTCAGGCATAGTGCTCGGTTGTCTTAGTTATTTTGTGCTGCCATAACAGAAATACCTCCAGTAGGTGGCTTTGAAGAATAGAAATTTATTTTTTCACAGTTCAGGAAGTTCCAAGTCCCAATTCAGGGTATGGCTGTAGGAGGAGGTCCTTCTTTGTCTATTGCAGACTTTGTTGTTAAGTGCTTTCAGTCGATTTCTCACTCATAGCAACCCCATGTACCTCACAAGGTTTTCAAGGCTGCAATCTTTTTGGAAGCAGATCACCAAGTCTTTCTCTTGTGGAGTCACTGGGTGGGTTTGAACGACTGACCTTTCAGTTAGCAGCCAAGCTCTTTACCATCCCTCCACCAGGGCTCCTTATTTCAGCCTCTGTTGTTGTTGCGGAGCCCTGGTGGTGTAGTGGTTAAGAGCTTGGCTGCTAACCAAAAGGTTGGCAGTTTGAATCCACCAGCTGCTCCTGGGAAACTTTATGGAGCAGTTCTACTCTATCCTAGGGTCTTTATGAGTCAGAATCTACTCAATGGCAATGGGTTATTGTTGTGTGCTGTGGAGTCAATTCTGACTCAGAGTAACCCTATATTACAGAATAGAACTGCTCTATAGGGTTTCTTAGGCTGTAAACTTTACAGGAGCAGACCGCCAGGTCTTTTCTCCCACAGAGCCACTGGTGGGTTGGAACAGCTGACCTTTTGGTCAAGCTGAGTGCTTAACCTTTTTGCCACCAGGGCTCCTTATTTGATCCTCTAGTAGCTGGCAATCCTTAGAGTTCCTGGGTTTGCAGATTCACTCCTTTGTCAGATAACATCTGTCTCTTCCCTCTGTCTCTGTGTCTTATCTGCTCTTTTTAAGGTCAGAACGATCAGATTTAGAATCCACCCTACTCAGTATGATCTAATTAATATACAAAGAAACCCTACTTCCAAGCAGTATTATATCCACAGATAGAGGGCTTAGGATTCTACCACATATTTTGGGGGGACACAATTCAATCCATAACACTGGTACATAATAAACATGTAATCAATATTTGCTAAATAAACAGTTAATGAAATGAATATGTAGAGGACACACAGATCAGAAAAGAATGCAGATAGAACACATAACAAGATAAGGTTTCTGTAGTGATAGGACCACCAAAGAAAAAAGATACATATATTTGTGGGACATTATGTCTTTCTAGAATAATCTTTGCTATGAGTAATTTCAGGAAAACATCAATTTTCTTGTAGCTATACATTATAGTTCTGTTCTTTTCTACACTAGATAATACATATTTTCTTTTACTTCATCTCTGCTTAACTGAATTATTTGGTCTCTGCCTGACCTTGGGCTCCCTTTCTCCCATGTCCCCAACCCTGTGACATACATGATTTATCAGTATCACTTGCTAAGGGCCAAAAAAGCATGGTCAAAACTCATAAGAGGAGGTAATATTCCTTTAACCTCATGGTGCTGCCACTTACTGGCTATGTGACCTTAGAAATGCATTTAACTGTTCTATACCTCAGTTTCCTCATCTGTAAACCCATGTGTCACAGTTGTTGAAAGGATTATATGAGGTAATCTACATAAAGCTCTTAACAGAGCTCTTAACTGTCTCGTAATATGCATTTAACAAGTGTTAACAATTATTATCTGCCCACAGAACATTAACACCAGGAGGTGATGCCCACGTTTTCCATGGATAGGCAAGATCCCTCCTCAACAGTGACTACACAAAAGAACCACTGAGAGAAAGGACTGCAGCAATGGTGGCAGTAAAAGAGGAGAGGATGAGGTAAGGAGAGGGCTTTCCAAGGTTATATAGCCAGTCAGTGGTAGTACCATGAGGTGGGAAGTTGGGAGAGGGTGATACACTCCCAGTCATACAGGCTCCTGGGAAATTCCAGGGTCAAGCGGGTGGTAGAGGAAATCTGACTCGAGAGTTTCCTGACAGAGGGAGCAATAACCCTGGCTTCAGTCATCTGATTTATAGAGGTTCTGGTGAAGGAATGAAGCTGACTCAATGAACTGGAGACAAAGGGAGTTTCCCTTAAGGTCTAGCTCCTGTATTAGCCATTGTTTGCCTAAGATAAAATCTACTATACCTGCAAGCTGTGGTAGGCAAAAACAACACACACACACACACAATCAAAAAAACCTGAAACACAAACTAGCTTAAGAAAGGAATTTACAGAGTTCCGGCAAAATGGCGCTCTAGGCAGAAGCACCACACCGTCCCTCCACAGCAAAGATCCTAAAAACTAAGCCGAACAGAGAATACAACAATCCTGAAACCCTAAAACATCAAATGAAGAGATAAAGAACTCAGCCAAGCACCAAATGGAGTGAGAAAACTGACAGA
>NW_004444078.1:6438759-6486243 GCF_000243295.1 Trichechus manatus latirostris
TGCATGTAGAAATTTTTGAAATGGCATATCTTTGGCTATGTGTATTTTCACCAAAAAAAAAAAGAGGTTGAGAAGTTAGAAGGTTGATATGTTGTGGGGTTGTTAACCAATGTCATAAAATAACATGTGTACTTCTGTTTCATGAGAAACTATTTGTTCTGTAAGCCTTCACCTGAAGTACAATAAATAAATAAAGAAAGACAGAAAGAAAGGAATTTATTGACTCAGAAAAATCCAGGGGTAGGAAGCTCTTGGCTTCTCTCGATCTCTTACTCAACTCTAATCTCTATGTTAGTATCCGTGTGTGATGTGCTCAGGCTTCATTCTCAGGCTCCTTGTGGTGACAAGAGAGCTGCAGTGGCCCCAGTCTCACATCCTTTCTGGTTCGAGACCAGCAGGAAAGGAGTCTGCTACTCTGAGAGCTCCAACAAAAGTCTGTGAGTCTCATTAGCATGATTGACCTGCTTGTGAATCAGCAATGGAAACTATATAGAATGATGCTCTGTTTGACCAAGTCTGGAAGTGGAATTAACTGCACAGAAACCACGTGGACTGAGAAAGGATTAATCCCTAAACATAAACTGAGGACTGTTATCAGAAGGAGGGTAAATAGATGTTGCGCAGTCAGAAAAAAATGTATACTACACCTCTTATTATTTTATCTTGCCATGTGTTGTTGGCACTGTTGAAATGCTACCGTAGTATGAAAACAAAAAAACAGCAACCCCACTGCCATACAGTCAATTCCGATTCATAAGGACACCGCAGGACAGAGTAGAACTGCCCCATAGGGTTTCCAAGGCTGTAAATCTTTACAGAAGCAGACTGCCATATCTTTGTCCCATGTAGTGGCTGGTGGGTTTGAACCACTAAACTTTGGTTAGCAGCTGAGCACTTAACCACTGCGACACCAGAGCTCCAGAGTGGAAATCCTAAGAAAATACACCCCTGCTTTGACATTAGTTGTGAAATTCCCTTAAGGGCAAAAGGGTACTAATAATGGCTCCACACTCTATTTGAGAGTTACAGTTTAGATAGTCGTAGCAGCACTGGGCTATACGACTCATTTGGCATATGATGCAGGCTGTCTCTCAATGTTCATCTTTATATATACATATATATATATGTCCTGCCTCCCCTGTTATACTGCAAGCTGCTAGAAGGCAGGGACCTAGCTCGGTGCCCTACATAATACAGTCATTAAAAAATGGTTTTGTTCAGTGATTCATTCACTTAAGTGTTCTGTTTCCAGTCAGATCTAACACAGAAGCATTTGAGCTTCTACTGGCTGCAAAATGGGAATTATAATTCCTTTTGGCAAGTGTGAAATCATAGTAACTCATGTTCCTTAGAAACACATTTTGAACAACATCCTGCTGACTGGAAAAATGTATATAATCCCTCAACAGGGCAATTGCTCATACAACACTTAGTTTTAAATGGAAACAAAATTTCAAGTAATTAATTTTGATCATTTAACAGTCTGTTTTCAGCAGATAGACCCATACTATTATTCTTTTGAACATAGACGATTTTGTTCAGAACAGAACAGTCATTTTTTCCCCCCTTTCAGTTGTAACTAAGGTGTAAATTCATTACTTCAAAGGTTGAGAAGTATTATTTAAATCTGAGGTGCTGAAGCTAAGCTCCGATCCTGGGGCAGAAGCAGGATATGTATGTGTGTGTCTTAGTTATCTAGTGCTGCTATAACAGAAATACCACAAGTGGATGGTTGTAACAAAGAGAAGTTTATTTCCTTACAGTAAAGTAGGCTAAAAGTCCAAATTCAGGGTGTCAGCTCCAGGGAAAGCTTTCTCTGTCAGCCTTCTCATCAGTGTTCCCCCAGACTAGGAACTTCTCTGTGCAGGGACCCCAGGTCCAAAGGACACACTCTGCTCCTGGCACTGCTTTCTTGGTGGTATGAGGTTCCCCCATTCTCTGCTTGCTTCCCTTTCCTTTTATCTCTTGAGAGATAAAAGGTAGTGCAGGCCACACCCCAGGGAAACTCCCTTAACATTGGATCAGGGATGTGACCTGGGTAAGGTTGGTGTTACAATCCCACCCTAATCCTCTTTAACATGAAATTACAATCACAAAATGGAGGCCAACCACACAATTCTGGGAATTGTGGCCCAGCCAAATTGATATACATATTTTTTGGGGGACATAATTCAAACCATGACAGTGAGGGAGAGAGAGAGAAATTGACCATTGGTCTGAAGAACATGGAGTTCAGGGTGATACAAGAAAGTGCCAAGTAGCAAAATCAGAGTCCAACCAAGATATAAATCTAAGCAGAGAGGCCAAATCCAGGCAAGAGGCAATGAGAAGGAAAATTAATACTGTAGTAAGATGAATGTCTATATAGCAGTTTATATATATGTGCCAGGAGCCCTGGTAGCACAGTGGTTAAGTGCTCAGCTGCTAACCAAAGGGTTGGTTGTTTGAACCCACCCAGTGGCTCCACAGAAGAAACAGTGGCTAGAGATCTGCTTCCATAAAGATTACAGCCTAGGGGAACTCTATGGGGCAGTTCTACCCTGTCACACTGGGTCCCTGTGAATTACCATTGACCCAACAGCACCTAACAGCAACAATATATGTGCCAGGCATTGTCTAAGTGCTTCACACAGGAAAGAGTAGAGGAATCTTCTCCAGTCTAGATTACAGGTTTAATGAGGGTAGGAACTGTGTTTACTTTATTCAGGGCCCTTGCTCAATAAATATTGTTGAATAATAATGACACTGGATTTACCAAAACAAAGCAAATGGGTAAAAGATGGACGATTGGGTGCAGACACAGACATTCCCTGGGCAGCTAAGTGAAATTGCTGGCTCTTTGTACAGGGTGCCCAAGGTTGCGGAGAGGCTGTTTTTAACAGGGTCAGTCAGACTCTACCCAGATTTTGCCTGTATTCTAAAGATAATTTCAGTCTTGCTTCTCCTTAAAGTAGCCAACAAAAGGCAACTGAATGACGGCGGCACTATGAAAACCAGTCCGTGTGTGTTGCTTTCCTCATCATATTCTGCTTCCCTGTTCATGCATTCCAGGGTATTCTGAGACTTCTCTAGTGGATGCAGTCGTATCTCCTTTGCTTGAAATAATGCTGGGAAGGCTTTGTTATTTGGTGTTAGGCTGTGCGTGGGTGTCTAAAAGAACATGACTTTCTGGGGTTTTGTACTGATAGCAGCATAGGCAGCAATTGGCCTCAATAACTGAGTGCTGCATGTACCTACTTCTTTTTATAACACCTTGCTCTTGATTAGTGCTAACTCAGCATGTCCCAAGAGACAATTGTTTCAGTCTGCCAGGCCTGCATCTAATTAGAGAAGAATTTTTCATTCCCATGCTCATATCTTCATGCTACACAGCCTCTATCATGTTTTCTTAGTTAAGCGAAAAGTGTCTCAGTAGTAAACTGAACTTTTTAAAGAAAAAACCCAACACATATATGGTTGGGGAATGGGAGTCATAGAGAAGTGAGGACATCTCTAGATGAGAAACCTTATGATTACTATATAAAACAAATATACATTTTACAAAGGAACAACTAGTCAATGATAATAGAACAACTGAAGAATGCCATTTGCTACTCAGCGAAATCTAGATTCTAGAACTCAATCAGGTTTCATTAGCAATGAAACTGTCTGCCAATGGTTTGACCACACAATAACAGATATTATTTGTTTGTAAGTGACCAAAATCGATAATACTCTTAGAAAAACCTTGAATTGTTGACATTGTTAGCATGAGAACGTAAAGTGTGAGTAGACAAGGTTTAGATAGCACCACAATATGAAAAGGGTCATTAATGTATTTCAACTTACAAATACAGTAGTTGGTTTTGGAGGGAGACTGCCTGTGTTTGAACTCCAGCTCTACCGCTCAACTAGCTGTGTGAACTTGGAGAACTTTTTAACCTCTCAGTGCCTCAGTCTATTTGTCTGTACAATGATGATAATATTAGTGCACGCTTCATAGAGTTTTTGAAATGATATTTGAGTTAATACAATTAAAGTGCTTAGAATGGTGTCCCTAACTCAATGTAAAATTCAGTATGTTGCCACCACCACTATCATCATAATTACATTCATGTATGTGGTTAAGTGCTTGGCTGCTAACCGAAAATTGGCAATTCAAACGCACCAGGTGCAATGAGGAAGAAAGATGTGGCAGTCTGCTTCTGTAAAGATTATTACCTTGGAAACCCTTTGGGGCAGTTCTACTCTGTTTTATAGGGTTGCTATGAGTTGGGATCAACTTGACAGTAACGGATAACTCTCTAAACTCCTCTATATTAAATCATTTTTCTTCTATTCCTTGTTCCAGGTATCTGGTTGGGTGTCAGTTGAAGATAGACTGTCCTTTCAGGTTTCATCATTTTTGTCAAGGCCAGTCGTCATATTTCCACGTGGAGGGACTTCAGCTGGACTAATACCTCTGGTCTGTCTGCCCTCATTCACTCCTCTCCCTGGAGGAGGAATGACTTACTTGATTGGTAGGTTTGGCAGAGGGAACTGGGCTGTGTGGCTCAGTAGCTCTGTCACTGTGCTGACCAAGTACTTTCTGGTCTGGCTCTGTACCATGCAGTAAGGCTCTGTGGGAGAAGGCTTGAGCCTGTCTAGCTCTTCCATGATGGGGTGGATGATAAGTTTTCTATTTTAGAGGTATGCTATCAAGTCATTTGGTCATGTTTCCCAATCTAGTATTTTATCAGTAATAAAGCTGATATTTCTCCAAGAGTCTGACTTCAATGTCTTTTTCTCAGTTAATTTTCACTTAGAAGAAGAATATTGTATTTATGGGATCCCAAGATTCTGAACATCTATTATGTATAGGGCTATGGTAGGTAGCTGCAGGTGATACATTGATGACTAAGACACTTTCTCTTTTTGGAGAGCTTAATTAGTAAAAAAAATGACAAGTTTTTATAAATAACTGTGACATACTATGCATAAATTATAAGAAAAACAAAAAAAGTGTTATGGGAAATTCAAAGGAGGGAGAAATCATTTCCTTCTGAAGGCATCAAGAAAAATTTCATGGAAGAGATGATATTTAATTTTGACATATTGTTATACGGTTATTACTTTGACATATTGAACTGAGGAGTGGGGAGCATTTTAAGCAAAGAGCAATGTCACAGAGGCAGAAAAGCATAAGTGTATATATTGGGTGGGCAACTGTGGAGAAACAAGAAGTAACTCATTTGGCTAAAATTTAGGGCATAACTAAAGAAGTAGGCGAAGAGGCTGTACGTGCTTGGGCCCATTGTGGAAACCCACTGAAAGTTTTTGAACAGGAAAATAACTTCAGAATTGTATTTTATGAAGATTAACCAGGCAATGCTATATAAAGCAGATTCAGTTCAGAGATTGGGGGATAGGGGTAATTAGAAGTGGAGCCAAGATTCAGATCCCTTTCTGTTTGATTCTAAAGCCCTGGCTTATCAGAATAAAACATACTAAAAAGATTTGCTTTAGTGGGATAAGACAAATAACTCAGGCCTGGATATTGAGTTTGAGATGCTAGTGGACATGAAAGTGAGTAACTCTATTCACTTCTGGCTCCACTCAATCCTTCAAGTGGTGGGAAAGTAGGTTCCACCTCTTTATGGCAGGAACTACAAAGAATTTGTTGCCACTTTTTATCTACCACACCAGGTCTGCAGTTTATTAACTCTATGACCTAGGGCTTTTTACTTAATTTATCTAAGCCTTGGCTTCCTAATATATCAGAAGGAAAACCTCATAGGCTTCTGAAAATTAGATAACATATGTATGTACCTTGCATAGGTTCTGGCAAGTGGCATGCAAAGAAATGATAGCTATCACCATCACCGTCACCCTCACAGAGTCAGCTTCAAATACTGGCTCTGTCATTTACTAGTTGTATGATTATTTAGCTTCTCTAAAACTCAGTTTGCTCAAATTTAAAATAGAGATAATAAAAATAACTACCCCATATGGTTGTTGTAAAGATTTATAATGTGATTTATGTATAGAACATCTATACACATAGATGTAGCTCCCGCACAGAGTTGTTTTGAAGATTTAGTAAGTTCTTAAATACAAAACAGTCAGCATGAGGGCTAGCATATGGTCATGGCTCAATAATGTCAGCTATCATTATATTATATATTATATATACAAAATAGTATAGCTAATATGTTGTATATTATGTATATATACACATATACATAAATACATGTATATACTCTATATATTATATTAAGGAGCCCTGATGGCACAACAGTTAAGTACTTGGCTAACTAAAAGTTGGTGGTTCCAACCCACCCAGAGGCTCCACAGGAGAAACACTTGGTGATCTGTTCCTATAAAGATTACAACCTAGAAAACCCTATGGGGCAATTCTACTCTGTCACATGGGGTTGCTATGAGTTGAAATTGACTCGATGGCACCTAACAACACAATATATTTTATTATATATATAATATAGATATTTTGGATTTTGGTTTAGTTTATCATTATTATAATTACTACTAGTACTATTACTACTACAGTTGCATTAGGTGAATACTTAACTATCTCCTCTCCATTCATTATGAGTTCTTTAAAGAATCTTTTAAGTACCTATCTCACTTAGAAAAGATAGATAGATTGATAGAGATATATATTTAATATAATTGAGAATATCTGGACAGAAGTTTGCTATGTGTATTGTGAGAGTAGGGGCATTTGGGCTTAAGGTATGGATTTTAGAATAAATACATAGAGATAATACTTGAGAACCCTGAGGGACTGTAGAGAGAAAAGAGGACTGATGAACCGTAATATGTGTTTGCTCATAGGAGGAAGAAGAGAAGCCAGCAAAAGACGCGTAAGAGGTTAGTGATACAGAATGATACTAGTCACAGCCCCAAGGAAGGAGAGAATTACAAGAAGGAAGGATTGTTCAACAGTTTTCTCAGGCCTTTATGTAACAATGGTACATAAAGACCTGAGGAAAATTGTAGTCTTTGCCAATTATGGGGTAATTGGTGACCTTTGAGAGAGCAGTTTTAGAAAGAGAGCGAAGAGTGAAATCCAGATTGCAAGGAACTGAAGAGTGAGTGTGTGGCAGGAAAAATGAAAGCTATGATGGTAGCCTACTTTTGTAGATGTTTTCTAAAGAGGAGAAGGAAAAACATAGGGCAGTAACCGAGAGGGTAAGAAGATCAAGGGAAGGGTCTTTATAAGGGGGCAGAATATTTGTAGGAACTCAAACAGGGAGAAAAAATGAAAACACTGTTGAGAGGACCCTTGATGAAATGAAATCTTAGAGAAAGCAGGGAAGAATGGGAATAGGAACCAGGTTGAGGGAGTAGCCTTATAAGGGCAGAGACTCATCTTTCTTGGAGGCAAAAAGAAAGAAAAGAGGTGGGCAGATTAAAATTAGCAAAAGATGCCGCGATAGAGCTAGTGAAATTGCAGGAAGACTACATTGGATATCTTGGATCTTACTGGTAAATGAGAAAGTGACTAGTACATTCTGGGCGATTGCCAGGGGGAGGGTGGGAGCTGCAGGACAACAGGAGCCATACGGAAGAGTTGCTCTCGAGAGTTAAGAGTAGTCGAATGTAACAATTACTGGGTAGTAATGAGAGTCTAACTAAAATTAGACATATTAAATTTCTGTAGACCCAATCTATTGTCTTTCCCCAGCAATGTTACCTATTGTCATGGATTGAATTGTGTCCCCCAGAAATATCTGTCAACTTAGCTAGGTCATGATTCCCAGTATTGTATGACTGTGTACTTATTTTGCCATCTGATGTGATTTCCCTATGTGTTGTATATTCACTATGATGTAATAAGATGGATTAGCAGCAGTTATATTGATGAGATCTACAAGATTAGATAGTGTCTTAAGCCAATCTCTTTTGAGATATAAAAGAGAGAAGCAGGCAGACAGACTTGGGGATCTCATACCACCAAGAAAGCAGTGCTGGGAGCAGCGTGCGTCCTTTGGACCAGAGGTTCCTGTGCTGAGATGTGTCCAGATCAAGGGAGACTGATGCATCACAAGGACCTTCTTCCAGAACCGACGGAGAGAGAAAGCCTTACCCTGGGGCTGGCACCCTGAATTTGAACTTCTAGCCTACTGGACTGTGAGAGAATAAACTTCTCTTTGTTAAAGCCATCCACTTGTGGTATTCCTGTTAGAGCAGCACTAGATGACTAAGACACCCATACTGGAAGTAAGAGCATGAAAAGCATATTTTGCATTATATTGAGGTTGAAAATGCTGAGACAAGAATGAGGGAAGATAAAAAGGGCAAGAGATGCCTGTGGTGGTTAATAGTATATTGTTGAAATGACTTGCTTGAGAGACAAATAAGCACCAGCTTTGCAATCAGTGAGGTCTGGTTGCAAGTACCAGCTCTACCACTGTCTAGTTGAGTGACATTGTGCAAGTTGCTAAGCCTGTCCAAATCTGTTTTCCCATCTGTAAAATGAAGGCCATATTAATTCCCACCTTTTAGAACTGTTGTGAGGATTAAATGGGATAATATATGTAAAGTGTCTTGCATCTGACACCTAATAAAGGCTCAAAGGACATTTTTTATTAATATTTAGTGTTACTTTCAGTATCTTCATGAATCCTATTTCAGTGTCTGTCCTTGGCGGGGAGGATAGGGGTTAAGGTGGAGAAGAAGACTGTGAATAGGGTACTGAAGTCTTTGAAGACGTTACAGGTGGTACAGGTTAGTGGATCATTAGGTAAGGAAGGTGAGAAAATCTAACTAAAAATGCCTCGAATAATAGATGTCGACTAACTCAAAACAAGGAACGCCTAGGGAGAGCTGCTTCAAAGTTTAGTGTCATTAGTTTTATGATATCCTAGGCTTAAAGACCCTGATTTTTTTTCTGCTTGTTGGCTTGTCTGCGTAGGCTAGTTCCCATCATGACCCCAATATCATGGCTGTAGTTCCAGGTATCTTTAGGCAATGAGTTTGGGGGATCATTAGTGGATCTCTGTAGAATGTGAGGTGACTAGCACCCATTGTTTTCAGTTTAAAGAGTAAGACAGCAGAGAAGTACCATCCAATATTTTGACATACAAATGACGCTGCAGTGGGCCCTCTTGTAGATGCCTTATTGTGCGTATGTATTTTCTAGGGCAAGTAGGGAGACAAAGATTGCTTCCAGAAAGTACACATTTTAAATGTTGTAAGAAATTTACACTCATAATAGCAGTGTTTAAAAAATAAAGATTCCCCCACTTCCTGTCAAAATCTTGATAATATCAAACTTTGAAATATTTGCCAATCTGGTAGGTGAAAAAATTGTATCTCATTGCTCTTTCAGTTTGCATTTTCCTGGTTACAAATGAGGTTCAGCATCTTTTCAAATGTTTTTGGATCATTGGATTTCATTTTCTATGAGTTTCCTTTTCATAATTTTGCCTGCTTTTCTATTGGATTGATTGCATTTTCTTAATTTGTAGAAATTCTTCATATAGTCTGGCTACTAATCCTTTGATTGCTATCTATGTCAATTCTTTGTCTTTTAGTTTATTTTGAAGATGTCTGGTGTATGAAACATCTTTTTTACTTGCACAGAATTTTTCTATACCCTTGGGTTCTTTGGCTGTTTTACTGGCTGTAACTGGTTGTTTGACCTCCAAGGTCAGCTCTGTCTCAAGTCAGTTACAGGAAACCCTCTACACCGTGTCAGTTAAAGGATAAGGACAGAACAGCTCAGCTGCTCAAAAATATTTGCACCCATGAGTCTGATGCCATGATTGAAATTCCCCACATTAGTCACTCCTGAGGGACTTTCTGGGAACGTGGATTTTAATTGGATAAAGGGTGTTATTATCTTGTTGAGACAAAATTTTAGCCTACTAACAGTGATCATGCATTTTGATTAATGTTTTTGCCATCCTTTTTTACTGAGTAGAGGAAGAACCTAGAGGGAATGAGATGTACAGATAGGATAAAGAACACCCGAAACACAGGACATGGCCCATGCTAGTGAAGAACTTTCATGGGGGACTCTGAGCAATGAGGAGACAGCTTCAGTGCAAACGCTCTCTTTGTCAGGAAGAAAGAAAGGAGAAAGAGTACAAGGGAATACTTTCAAAACAAACTTTGATTTTCCCCCACTCAGCTGACAGTTCTTTTGATCCTTTAATATTTGGACTACCTGCTAGGTCAATATTAAAATGTGGTAGTTTTCCACTGAAATTAGATACTATGTTGATTATTCCCTTATTAAAGCAACTCTAAATAAGCAGTACTACAGCTAAGATTCAGTAGATCCTTTCAAACATTCCTAACAAAAAAGGCTTGTGATAAAGTCATGTAACATTAAAAATGAGGGAATTTTAAAAAAAAGTAGCATAAAAGGGTCGTCTTTCGCCACATATTAACTTAGAGAATTTTCTCCATTCTTGTAAGTGGTTTTAGCCTCTGAAAGGTATTTAAAGAAAGCAGATGCTGATGAGTCACGTTTCAGCTATTATAGTTTGAAACTCATTTTTTGTTTGTGTATGGAGCTATTGTCTCAAAGGTGACTGACTAAAGTCCTCAACTAAAATTTCTAAGTGGTGATATTTTCTTGTGTTGTCAATACCAAATATGTTGGACTAGATAATCTCTAAGAACATTTCAGACTCCTATATTCTACTCTTTTGATACGAGCTTTAAGCGTCTTTTTTTTTTTTTGCTTTTGCCCCAGTTATGTAGCCATTAGGTATCATAGCCTCCCTACCCCTTTTTTCCTCTGGCTACTTCTTTAAGTCACTGTCCAACCAATAACAGTGAAGGAGTTAGGGAGGAAGGAGAAAACTTTCAAAGTGTGAGACTTGGAGTAATATTTATTCATTATTTAATAAATATTTACAGATTTCCTACCATGTGCCATTTGCATAGCCAAAAAACAAAAACCAAACCCGTTGCCATCGAAGTCAATTTCGACTCATAGTGACCCTATGCATCATAGCATCATTGCATCACAGGGTTGCTATGATGCGTAGCCAGACTAATCAGACAATCACACACATGTGGACAGGTGAAATTGACTGCTATGAAGTTTGCCTGAGAGCATATAACAAAGGACTGAAGACCTGACTGAGGGGTCAAAAAAGGCCTCTGCCAGGAAGGACCAACACCTAAGCTGAGATCTGAAGGAGGAATAAAGGTGAAAAAGTAAAAGGGGGGAGGGGAGTTGGGTGTGGTAAGAGCCTCTGATGCAGAACAAAAGTATTCACAATGGTCCTGTAGCAGGAGGGAGCACAGTGTGTTCAGGAAACTTGGAGGCACGGGGGTGCATCTCCAAGATAGTTAGGAGGGGAAAATAGAGAGGACTTGGTAATGATTTGGGTAACAGGAAATAGTTCTTTCTCAGATTTCTTGCTACTGTCTTCCTCCATCTTACTCTCCTGGCAGATAACAAAGCACCTCTATTGCACTTACTATGTACCAACCACTGTTCTAAGCCCTTTACACCTATTAACCCAACAACAATCCTATGAGCTTATGGCAGATTCCATCAGCCCAGATGCAGGTAGGTTGGGAGAGGGGTGGTGGAATCATGTTGAAGATCTCTTCTAAATGCTTCTAGTCTCTCAGTTAATGGGCAACAAGGCCATAATCATTTTACGGTTGAGGAACCTGAAGCAGATGGAGGATAAGCAGTTTGTTCAAGACCATGCAGCTGCTAAGTGACAGAACCAGGATTTAAACCTAAACAGTCTGACTCCAGAGTCTGTGCTCTTAACCTCCATGTGCTATTGCAAAACTCCTCCGGAGCTAAATTTAACTCTCACCTTCCCTAGCCTGCACGTGAGCCGCTGAACACAACTGAAGAAAAACAAACATGCTGATTGTTCTCACTTCAAATTCATGTCTTGGCATGGCCCTAAAAGCCTACTCTACTTTCCACCTCAATTCATTTGCTAATTATTTGACACTCCTTAAATCTTTGCTGCCATTTCTCCCATCCTCACTCTGCTGATGACTTGTTTCTCATTTTGTGGATAAAATGGAAACAATCAGAAGAGAACTTCCACATGCTCCCATCACCACATCTACTGACCTACTTGCATCGGGCCCCGCGGTACTCTTACTTTTTACCATGGGTTAGTGTCGGGGCGCCTGTCTAAATCCAATAGCCTGTTTGTGCTCTGGATCCTATTCTCTCTTACTTTTTCCAGGATCTCTCTCTCAGAATTATCCTCTCTCCTGCATCATCAATGTTTCCACCCCTACTGAATACAACATCCCATCAGCATGTAGACATACTGTGATATCTCCTATCTTAAAAAACAAAACAAAACACATCCATGGACCCCACATCCTCTTCCGGTTACTACCTAATTTCTTTGCTCCCTCTTACAGAAAAATTCCTTGAAAGAGTTGCCACTGCTCACTAGCTCTCTCCACTTCCTCTCTTCCCATTTTTTCTTGAACCTACTTCCACCAGGCTTTTGCCTCCACTATGTCACTGAAATGTTGTCCATTCTCAGTCTTATATTACTTAAACTGTTGCTGTTTTTAGTTGCTGTTGAGTCGATTCTGACTCATGGCAACCCCATGTGTGCAGAGTAGAATTGCTCCATAGCGTTTTCATGGTGGTGACCTTTTAGAAGCAGATCGTTAGACCTGTCTTCTGAGGCGCCTCTGCATAGGTTTGAACTGCCAACCTTTTGGCTAGTAGTCAAGTGCCTAACTGTGCCACACAGGGACTTGAACTAGCAACAACTTTTGACACAGTGGTCACTTCATCTTTCTTGGAACACTTGCTTCACTTGGCTTCTGGCACACCAATTTCTAATGTTCTCCTCCTCCCTAAGGGCCTCTCTTTCTTTCCTTTTTTTTTTTTTTAATTTTTTTTATTGTACTTTATTTATTTTTTTATTGTACTTTAGATGAAGGATTACAGAACAAATAGTTTCTCATTAAACAGTACACGCATTGTTTTATGACAATGGTTAACAACCCCACGACATGTTAACACTGTCATTTCTCAAGCTTGGTTTCCCTATTACCAGCTTTCCTATCCCCTCCTGCCTTCTAATCCTTATCCCTGTGCTGTTGTGCCCCATTAGTCTTGTTTTGTTTTATGGGGCTGTCTAATCTTTGGCTGAAGGGTGAACCTCAGGTTTGACTTCATTACTGAGCTAAAAGGGTGTCCTGGGGCCATACTCTCGGGCTTTCTCCAGTCTCTGTCAGGCCAGTAGGTCTGGTCTTTTTCTGTGAGTTAGAATTTTGTTCTACATTTTTCTCCAGCTCTGTCCAGGATCCTTTGTTGTGATCCCAGTCAGAGAAGTCAGTGGTAGTAGCTGGGCACCATCTAGTTGTACTGGACTCAGTCTGGTGGAGGCCGTGGTAGTTGTGGTCCGTTAGTCTGTTGGAATAATCTTTCCCTTGTATCTTGTTTTCTTCATTCTCCCTTATTCCCTAAGGGATGAGATCTAAGTGGAGTATCTTAGATGGCTGCTCACAGGCTTTTAAGACCCCAGACGCTACTCACCAAGGTAGAATGTAGAGTATTTTCTTTATAAACTGTGTTATGCCAATTCAGCTAGATTACCACAGTCCTCCAGGGCCTCTCTTTCTTAATCTCCTTTGCAGGCTTCTCCTTGTCTCCCTAAAATGTTATGCACTGGAGTGCTCTGAGTTTAGTCTTCAGTCTTCTTTTCTTTAGCTACACGCACATCCTTGGTGATCTCATCCAGTCTCATGGTTTTAAATACCATCCACAACTGAGGATGTGTTGATTCAAAATACCTAATTTATGAGGATGTGGTGAGGATTAAATTACTTATATATAAAACATTTAAAACTGTGCCTAGACTAAGTACTCTGTAGGATCAGCTATAAATTTGATCTCTCCACTTAACTGTCTAATAGGTATCTCACACTTCACATGTTCAAAAGCAAACTTCCAATTTTTCTTCCTTAAGCTGTCCCTCCTGCAAACTTTCCTAACATTCCTAAGTTTTTGCCTCCTATCACATTTCCCATTTAGTTTATGAGCAAATCCTGATTGATCTACCTTCAAAATATGTTACAGTCACCTTCCTCTGGGCTACCGCAAACTTCCTAACTAATCTCCCTGCTTTCTACTCTTGTTCTCTCTTGGTCTAGTTCAACACAGCAGCCAGCGTGACCCTTGAAAAAAGTAAGTGAGATCATCTCACTCATTTGTTCAAAATCCTCTGTCTATGCATCTTACTCAGGGAAAAAGCCATTGTTCATGCAATGGCCTACAAAGCCCTATGTTAATTGGCCCTTTGCTCCTCTGCTCTCACCTCTTATCACTGTTCCTGTGGTCATTCTGCTTCATCCACACTAGCCTCCTTGCCATTTCTCAAATATACCAACTATACTCCTTCCTCCATACCTTTGCATTTAATTCCCCTCTGCCTGGAATGTTCTTCCTCAGATAATCTGTTCAAATGTCTCAGCTCATCCTCTCTTGCCACCTCCAGTATTTCAAAGAATTTTCCTCTCTCCTGCATCATATGGGCCATGTCTTAGTCATCTAGTGCTGCTTCAACAGAAATACCACAAGTGGATGGCTTCAACAAAGAGAAGTTTATTCTCTCACAGTCCAGTAGGCTACAAGTCCGAATTCAGGGCATCAGCTCCAGGAGAAGGCTTTCTCTCTCTGTCAGCTCTGAAGGAAGGTCCTTGTGATGCATCAGTCTTCCCTTGGTCTGGGAGCATCTTAGCACCTTGGGTCCAAAGGACACGCTCTGCTCCCGGCACTGCTTTCTTGGTGGTGTAAGGTTCCCATGTATCTCTGCTCACTTTTCTCTTTTGTATCTCAAAAGCGATCGCATAGTGATCTAATCTTGGCAACCTCATCAGTATAACCTCATCACAGTGATAGAATTTACAACACATAAGGAGATCACATATAATCTCATCATAGTGATAGAGTTTACAACACATAAGGAAATCACATCAGATAACACAATCATACAACACTGGGAATCATGACCCAGCCAAGCTGACAGATATTTTTGGGAGACACAACTCAATCCATGACAGACCATTAGGGAAGGACCTAAACTGTGGATTAAGCCCAAACCACAAAACCAGGTTCTTAATGATATCCTTTGAATAACGAGATCCAGTCTTGCCTAGTAATAGTCCTAGTTATATTTTCAGCTATTTAATGCCCTTTAGAGTTTATTACACTCTCTGGCAAGTTCTCTATGCAACTTGTAAGGTGATGTACATGAGAGATATTATTATTAGCATTTTTAAATAATAACTTGTTATTATTGATATTTTCAGTGTAGTGGGATTATATGACTATTTTTAGCAAAAAGAAAAGTGTATGACTTAATCTTTTCTTCTGGAAACAAAACATTGAGAACATGAAGAGAGAAAACGGAGGGAAAGGAGATAAGAGAGGAAAAGCAGGTTTGTGCTATGTGCTTTATATATATTTTCTTTTTTAAAACTCAACATCCTCAGGGCAAATCAAAATCTCCACATTATACCGATGAGGAATGTCAGATGGTTAAGGTGATCCAGCTATTAAGGGAGTCAGGATTTGTGGCTGTGTTACTCCAAAACCTATTCTCTTGCCATTTGTACCATGCTGGGTTTGGTCTTTCTTATTCTTCTAGAAGAAATAAATCCTGTTTATTCAGTCAGTGAGTGAAGCCAGAAACCGAGTGGAAAAAAAGAGTTCTTTTTAGTCTGCAAATGTCAAGGGTGATAATATGTAACTGTATTCTTACCATTGAGTTAAATTCTTGCAGTTTAGGCTTTTGTAAAAAATTTAATGAAGAAAAATTTTTCATCAGCACTTATAAAGAATGAGAAGCTGTTACTGTACATAGTGACAAAATCCCACCTCTCTCCTGGAACCCATTCTATGGAAGGGAAGAATATTAATGAACTATAAATGCATTACCTCTTCTGTTCTTACTAGATGCAATGACATTTAGTATCTAGGGTAAGGGGAAATTTAAGGCCTCCCCAGAACTTGCTTTTCAGTGAACAAAGAATTTGGAAATAGTATATGTCCAAGAAATTATAATTATCTACTTTTATATTGTGGCTTAAAGTGTATCACATTAGAAACATTTGAAGAAAGATAATTTGATGTTTTCCTGAGAAAGATTTTTAGCTACAGAAAAAGAATCAATTCATTTAAGTCAACATTATTAAGTGCCTATTTGTGCTTTGAACTCTGCTGGATAGTATGTACAAAGAGAGCATGGTGTACTCAGTCTATAGCCTCTAGAAATCCCTGAGGGGCCCGACCCCTCTTCCTTTGTGAGCTCCCAGGCAATGCAAAAGCTATTTGGGATGAGCTATATCCCAGGCACAAAGCAGACATTAAGTTGGCCAGCTTACTTCCTTCACAGAGCAAAGCGAACTGAAAGAAGGGCAGAGTATTGTTTCTTGCTTGCATAACAGACCTACATTTAATCCCTTATATATCTTCTAAATTAATCCATCTCGCATATTTATTATTTTTATTGCTGTTCTCTGAATCCAAGCCAAAATGCTTTATATATTCCCATATGGAGATACTTATAAATGGTCACAAATTTTTCCCAATAATTCTTCTGAATACAAGTATATTTAAAAAGTCAACATTCTGGGTTTTTGTTGGGACAGCTGCCCTACCAAGGTTTATTGTTGACATTCTAGGTACTTTAGTTTGATATCTACTTTTTCCTTTTAGATTCAATGTTCAGTTTGTTAGTAAAAATGTCCTCATTCTTACTCAACATTTTGCTCTGTGCCAAGAACATATTTCAATCTATATAAAATCTTTCTCTTTTTGCTCTCCCAAGAATTTGCAATACCAGCCAATTTTCATTTGGGGCCACCAACGTGTTATCATGCTTTCCTTTCATACAACAAGGAAGTTGTTCATGGTGTTTTATCACACAGTCAGAAGATTCCAAGAAAAAGTTTATTCAAGTTCAAATCAGCCACATCTTCCAGTACACATATACAGCAGTGTCTGTACATGGATGGGGAAAACATTTGGCAAACAAGACTATAACACAGCTGGGGGAGGAGAAGGGATGACACACAGGCTATGAATTTTTTACTTCTGAGGCTAAGAAGGCCCTTATGTCTGCACTTCTGTACTCTCTAATCCACTTCGGGCTTCTAAGGGTACGGATTCAAGAAACCCTTATTATTGCTGACAGCCATGCCCTGCTTGTATGGTTTCTAAAGGAGATTGGGTGGGGTGTCAATGCTTGTGGTGAATGTGCCCAGACATGAGGCCATTTCCAAGGATCCTAAAAAGCAAGGAACCATGCCTACTGGGTAAATTTATTCTTTTTTCTTTACTCAGTTATGGGCTACACAACTTTTGCTAGTTCATGATCTATGCATAAGTTTAGAGGCATGAATGGGAGAGTAAAGGGAGAGAGAAGACATTTCTTCTTCCTATATGTGTATGTGGGACTCCAAAATATCTTTATAGTAACACCTTCCAGTTTGATGGAAAATATTAAGCTCCAATATGCAGTTTTGTTATTTTTCAGAGAGACAATATAAGGTAATCATTGAAAAATCTAGATAGTTTATAAAACTTAAATTGAAATTGAGTGAACTCTGTAAATATGATTGTTTCCCATTTTCATGGTGTAGATATGAAATAATTCAAGATTAAATTTTGTATATTAATATTAGACAGGTATAACTACATTATTTCAAATTTTTGTTTTATCAGGTTTAATTAAAAAATATTGTTTCATGCTTTTTTCCTGGGGTATCTAAATCAGTAAATATAAGAGAATTTGGCCAATGTAGTTAAAATAAATCTAATTTATACTCTATAAAGTGGTTAATTAATGTCTTATCAGTTTATAAGCATATTAGAGACTTTATTAATAGAAATTATATTTGAAAAGTTACTGCTGACTATATTTGTTAGAGTTCCTCCAGAGAAACAGAACAGGAGAGAGACACACAGAGATAGAGATATTGTTAAGTCCAAAACGCTCAAAATTTTTAGGTCAGGTGACAGGCTGGAAATTCCTGCAGTCTTGAGTTTGAAATCTGTAGGCTAGGCAGGCTGGAAACTCCAGCTGGATAGCTATGTTACAGTCTTGAGGCAGAATCCTTCTCCCTTTGGGGAACTTCAGATTTTGCTCTTAAAGCCTTCAACTGATTAAATGAGACCCATCTACATTATGGTAATCTGCTTTACTTAAAGTCAACTGACTGTAAATGTTAATCATATCTAAATACCTTCATAGCAACATGTAGACTAGTGTTTGACCAAACAGCTGGGCACCATAGCCTTGCCAAGTTATCACATAAAATTAACCATCTCATTGATTAATTTATTAAGAATTGGAGAAAGCTGGGGCATAGGGTGGGATATATAAACCACAGGGGATAAAATTAACTTTTTGGGGATCAAAATATGGCCCTTTTTGCTGGCATAATATACTCAATAGAATTAACTTGGGTTTGATGAAATTGACTGCCAAGGAAGATCACCTTCTCTAGGAACACTGAGGACTGGGTAGGCAGTGGGGGCTTTTCAGTCATTGGAGTGTTTTGAGAAACAAGAGCATCCTAACTCTTTGCTGTGCAGCCTCTTTCTCAACCATCTCAGGACTGAGCCCGACTGCGGTCTCCATTCCTCTGCACAAGCCACCTCAGGACTTCTGAGGCTCGAATCTCACTTTCTAGCCTCATCTGAAGGCTAGCACTAGATTTACTTAAATCATTAAAAGTCTTAGCAACACACTTATCATCTAGGGAAAAAAATTCTTAGCAAGAACCAAGAATTTGATCATTTTGGAAAGAATGTTAAAAGCCTTTAATTTTAATAATGTTATTTGACAGTGAAAACTTGCTTTTGGATTAAGATCCCAAATCTTAATTATGGTTTCCTTCTGTGTAGAATGTCTTCAATCATTAAGTCAGAACTGTCTCACCACTCCTCCTATATTGATGTTCCAATTAATACTGACCTAGTTTTAGGTCTGTCAAATGATCCATGCTGGTTCACACTTCTGTACCTCTACAAAGGCTGCTGAAATACCAACCCCTACTTATTCATTTGGCCAATTTTACCTTGTACCTCAAGTGTTAGTTACATATTATTGCCTCTGGGCTACCTTCTTGATCCTCCCTATTTGAGTTAGGCGCTACTCTCATGTGCTCTCATAGCATACATGCGTATCTCTATTACACTGTATTAAAATCATCCATATACTGTTTTGTCTTTCCCATTAGACTATGGCCTCCTGAGGATAGATTTTTTTTTTTTTTTTATTTAACCTCTGCTACCTCCCAGCCCATGGCCATCGAGTCAATTCTGCCAGTCAGTACCTAGTATAGTGGTTGACAAGTAGTAGCTGCGCAAGTGTTTGTTGAATAAATAAAAGAAGCAAGTTGAGATGATTAACAAAGGAACAAAACTGTGGGACATTTGACTAATTTTTTCTTCATGTTTGACTGGGTGAACTAGAGTAGTTGCTAAGTAGATACAGCCAGTTTTTATACTGATCGCTGCTCCTATAATGCTCTCTGTATCAACAAGTTCCCCTTTACATAGTTAACACTATGTATAATAACAGCGTATTATTGATGGGAGAGTTTTGGTCACTGTAATTAAAAATTTCTAATTATAAAGTCTGCTGAAAGGATAATGTCACATTAAGAAGGAATGAGTAGATCTAGAAATGTAACAAATGGATTCATTAAATGGCTTATCTGCTTGCTTTGTGAGTTCACTGGTATCACTGCACAAGCATTTTGGTCCCAGGGTTCAGTATTCATTCTGAATAGATCTGCTGTGCCTTGGTCCAATTAACTCATCTTCCAGATCCATTGCCCAGAAGTGAGTAGTTGAATAGACTCAGATATTCTTCTAATTAAATCATAGTAATGTTGACTTTTATATTAGTAATTACAATAGCCCTACAGTATACTAGCTAAGATTAGGAATAAAGAACTATTCATAAAATAATGCCATTAGTAAACTCTTTAAAGCCAAATGAGATTTGAATTCTGCTTCTGACACTATGTGATCTTGGGAAATTTTCTTAATCTCTTTGGGACTCACTTACCTTTTATATAAAATGAAGATAATAATAGTACCCAGCTCACAGGTACTAGGCATTATCTAGCTCACAGGTACTTGGCATTAGTCCAAGTTGCTAGATAATAAAATCTCATTAACAGGAGGAAAAAAGAAAGGAAGAAAAAAAAAAGAGGAAGAAAATACTTAGGAAAAAAATGATGACTATAGTTTGGAATGATTTACTGGCAGAGTATTCATATTGAGATGTGCAGTAGCTTATTGGGAATGTGAGGCTGGAGATACAGCTGTCCATATGGAAGTGATTAAAGAAATCATGAAAGTCAATGAGATTGCCAAGGCATAGAGAATAATCATAGATGGCAAAGAGGCCTGGAAGATCTCAAGGAAGGCCTATTTAGGAAAATCCTCAAATTATAAATACCAAATGAGGTTAATATATAGTTCTATAATTACTTGATCATCTTGAACCCACTCAAAATTACCAACTGCCCACATGGAATGCTGAGTTTGAAAGGAACTATCGGTCAGGAGACCAAAGGGCAACTTCACAAATTGTTTCCTGCTTCTTACCATTTCATGACATTTTCATCCACTTTTTTTCCTTGGGAATACAAACGCCTGAGTATCATAAACATATTCTTAGCCCTGGACTAGGGTGACTGATACAAGAGGGTGAACACAGCTATAAGTGATGTGGATCACTCAACTGTCTACATTTTCTGTCACTCACTTTCCTGTAAACTAATACATCTACAAAATAATGTTATTGCTTGCTACATAACTTGCCATAGACTGTCAAGCTGAGGATTCTTCCACGATTTATCAGTGATGACACGAAGATCAAAGAACATAATTTAGCTCTGTGCTCTCAGTATAAGGAGCCCTGGTGGCGCAGTGGTTAAAGTGCTTTGCTGCTAACCAAAAGTCGGCAGTTCAAACTCAGCAGCCACTCCGCAGGAGAAACATGTGGCAGTCTGCTTTCTTGAAGATTTACAGCCTTGGAAACCCTATGGGACAGTTCTACTCTGTCCCATAGGGTCGCTATAAGTCAGAATCGACTCAAGGGAGGGTAGGGGTTTTTTTTTTCCTCAGTGTATTCAGAACCATATGGCGTATTGACCGATCTGTTAGTGTCATGGGAAAGTCCATGACTTACTGTTTCCTTTACATATAGATGTAAAAATCACTCAGGAAATGCTGGGTCCACCATAAAATTACTCTATGGAATTGATTGTTGTTGTTAGGTGTCGCCCAGTCGATTCTGACTCATAGTGACCCTGTGTACAACAGAACGAAACACTGCCCGCTCCTGTGCCATCCTCACAATCATTGCCATGCTTGAGCCCATTGCTGCAGCCACTGTGTCAATCTATCTCGTTGATGGTCTTCCTCTTTTCTGCAGACCCTCTATTTTACCAAGTATAATGTTCTTCTTCAGGGAGTAGACCCTTCTGATAACATGTCCAAAGTATGTGAGACGAAGTTTCACCATTCTTGCTTCCAAGAAGCATTCTGGCTGTACTTCTTCCAAGACAGATCTGTTTGTTCTTCTGGCAGTCTATGATATACTCAATAGTCTTTGCCAACACCATAATTCAAAGGCATCAATTCTTCGGTCTTCCTTATTCATTGACCAGCTTTTTTTTTTATTTTTAAATTATTTATTTTTTTTTTCCCGTACAAAAATTTATACATACATTGTTATGGGACCTAACTGCTCTCGCTGTACTGTGACAGCACCCTCCTTTCCAACCGATTCCCCATGTCCATTTAACCAGCTCCTAACCATCTCTGTCTTCCCATCTGACCTCTGGACAGAAGCTGCCCGTAAGCCTCTTGTATCTATTTGAGCTAAGAGGCACACTCCTCACGATTATCACTTTATGTCCCACAGTCCGGTCAAATCCCTGTCTGAAGAGTTGGCCTCGGAAATTGTTTTAGTTCCGGGCCGATAGAGAATCCAGGGGCCATGCTTTCCAGGGTTCCTCTGGTCTCAGTCAGATCATTACTAGAATTTGAGTTCTGGTCTTCTTACTAGAATTTGAGTTCTGCACCCCACCTTTCCCCTGCTCCATCTGGGACTCTCTGTTGTGTTCCCTGTCAGGGCGGTCATTGGTGGTAGCCAGGCATCATCTAGTTCTTCTGGTCTCAGGCTGATGAAGTTTCTGGTTTATGTGGCCCTTTCTGTCTCTTGGGCTAGTACTTTCCTTGTGTCTTTGGTGTTCTTCATTCTCCTTTACTCCAGGTGGTTGGGACCAGTAGATGCATCTTAGATGGCCGCTTGCAAGCCTCCAAGACCCCAGACACCACTCACCGAAGTAAGACGCAGAACATTTTCTTAATAAGCTTTGTTATGCCAATTGACCTAGATGTCCCCTGAAAGCATGGTCCCCAGACCCCTACCCTGCTACTCTGTCCCTCAAAGTGTTTGACTGTATTTAGGAAACTTCTTAGCTTTGGTTTAGTCCAGTTGTGCTGACTTCCCCTGTAAGTGTGTGCTGTCCTTCCCTTCACCTAAGATTCATTGTCCAGCTTTTGCATGCACATGAAGTGACTGAAAACACCATGGCTTGTGTCAGGCGCACCTTTAAAGAGGTCTTTTGCAGCAGATTTGCCCAATGCAATACGTCATTTGATTTCTTGACTGCTGCTTCCATGTGCATTGATTGTGGATCCAAGTAGAATGAAATCCTTGACAACTTCAGTCTTTTCTCTGTTGATCATGATGTTGCTTATTGGTCCAGTTGTGAGGACTTTTGTTTTCTTTATTTTGAGGTGTAATCCATACTGAAGGCTGTGGTCTTTGATCTTCATCAGTGTTTCAAGTCCTCTTCACTTTCAGCAAGCAAGGCTCTGTCATCTGCATATCGCGGGTTGTTAATAAGTCTTCCTCATTATCATGGAATTGGTAAATGTATATAAAAAGGCATTTCGAATTTAACTGTAAGGCTGCCTTGATGAATGAGAAAAAAAGTAAAAAATTTAATTTTACACTTTGTAAGGCAAATTCATAATTCTTTAGCCCTTAAAGTCATACGGAAGCACTTCAAATGGAAAAAATTCATTTAACTGTCCAGGAAGTTGAAATTAAATAGTGAGAAGACCAGCACGCTTTTTAAAGTTTGTCTTTCTCGCTCTTTTTTAAAACTAAAACTTGGATGCTTCATCAGTAAGTACCAATAACATATATAATTTACTCTAGGTCCAACTGGAAATAATGACTTTACAACTATTTAACTATCCTTTCCCTCATTTAATAAAACTCACTTTTTGGAGGAAAAACAGTTTTAAAGTAGACCACACATTTCTCCATGTATCTGAAAACAAATGGTCCAGCCCAATGGGGTTATATTGAATTTATGGAGGAGAAAATAGAGCAGGATAATGAGTCTTTTCAAACAACTTCAATATATTCCAAAATTTAAATATTGTCAAAAAGACATACTGCAGCAGCTCAGCTACCACTCTCTGAAAAGTACACAATGTGTTTTTAATACCTGATAAGGAGAGAAATATATATGTATCCAGCTAAGAACGCAGATTCTTTGCCAATATTTTGAAATAAATTCAGGCAGTTATAACAATCTGCAATATGCATAGTTTATTACTCATCAATATAACCACTTTTTGGAGGTTGGCATCGGGACTTTTGAATGTAAAACTTTTAATGTTTAATATGGTCACCATGGGAAGATTGTTCTTTGAGGGTAGAGCATACTGAGTAATAACCTGTAGAGAGTCAATAAATGACTCTGGCTAAGATTGTGCCAGACATTACATAGTTTAAAATTATGAATGGTATCATCTTTGTTTTTTTTCTTTTTTTTAAATGGAGTTCAATACTCATGACATTAAAAAAATTCTATAAACCCTATGGGCAGTATGTTTATTAAAGAACAGTCTATGCAGACACTGACTAGTTTTGTCTTTCCCAGGATGATTGTATATCTAAATGATTATGCCAATCACGTGTTCAGAGGTTGAAGCAAAATAAACTCATCTGGTAGGTCCCCTGAATTTCTAGATCCTATTGTTGAAAGTTGAGATCTTGGACAGGTTTTTATCTCTTCAACACGTTTTCCCCACTTTTAAGGTGGTGTTAACTTCAGTCTTCATCACTGTATGAGTAAGTAAATGAATCAAGAAAGTAAAAGTGGTCAAATGTGTCCAAATACTTCCTAAGCTATTAGATCCAATCTAAAGCAATAGCTTTTACTCTAAACATATGGAAATAAAAAAAGGCATAAAGCTATATTTGTATCTTCTCTGAGTAGGTCATTCAATGAATATTTAACTTCAATAAAGTTCTATGGGTTTTAAAAAATTTGTTAGCTATTGTGGTTTTTACAGAAAAAAGCCTTGGGAAAGAGAAAGCAGCAATTTATGCTGAGGACTATTTCTTGTTTCATGGGATCACTTTAAATACAGATAAATCTTTTTAACAGTGATTTCAAAGGAAATACGTACTATAACATGATCATTCTTTCAGCAACTCAATAGAATTTTTTAATTAATCTTCTCTGAAGTCCTTGACATTATATTACCCTTGAATTTATATTATACCTGAGTGGCTTCCATGAGATTAATATTTCATACTACACTCAGACATAAAGAATGAATTTCTACTGAAATGCTTAAAGTATGAATTATTGTTGACCACTAAACAAAGAGTCTTTGTAAGGAAAATCAGATTTTTTTTAGGCTGTCTGAAACCACTAATTCTGAATCTGTGTATTCTCAGTATTACAGAGCTATTTCTGTTAAATAGAGTAAATTAAGTAGATTTTTATAAAAGTAGAGTGGTACCGACTAAAAACATAAGTTGCTCAGACAAACATTAGGATTTGTGGTGAGGAATTCACTGAGGGTTTAGTACTTTGTGAAACCCTGTATGTCTATCAGGTTTTGCAGAGAAAATTCACAAGCAGGGTTCATTCAAATATTTCCTGTTTCAAAGCAGTTCAATTCTAAATTCAGAATTTTACTTCCACTTCCAACCAAGAAGGTATAATGAACTGGATTCACCTCTCACCTGAAATACTTTAAAAAATCACATGTGATATATGAAAAAAAAAAAAAAAAGCTTTTTAAGACACTGAATATCAGGCAATAGACAGTGATCCCTTAGAGATAGGAAACAAAGTGAATCCTATGACTGATTATAGCTCACTGCCTGGAGAAAGTTTTAAGACCACAGGGCAGAAAAGGGAAACCCAAAAGGAGATGGAATCTGGGGAAGCCAAGGAAGCTAGAAGTCCTGAAGCAGAGTGTGGCCAGAGAGGAGAAACCTATACAGACAGAAAGCTCAGGAGATATACAGAGGGCCACCTGCGGCTTCAGTTGAGTACTACTGATCAGCGTATGTATGTCGGAAATTGCAGAAGGCTAGAGAAAACACAACACAACACAACACCTGAAAGGTTTAGAGAGAACAATACCTGAAGCTCAAAAAAGCCAGAAGAGTTCTTGTTTTCATCAACCAGAGAAGAAAATCTCAAAATTTATGGGGCATCTGGAATAGTACTCAGAAAGGTTTTGTCTCAGCAGTGAGGAAATAATTAGATCACGACTAAACACTGCTCTGATTTGGCTTAACCAATTGAAAGCAAGTCTTGAAAAGATCAATCTATTTCCAAGTAAATTAACTATATACAGAAAAAAATTCAAGAATATTATAGGGATACAAAAATATCCAGCAATTAACAAGATAAAATTCACAATGTCTGGCATACATCAAAAATTGTCAGACAAAAGATGTGGGAACATATAATCCATAATGAGGAGAAAGCTCAATCAACCAAACTGCCACAGATCACAGAATTAGTAGACAAGAATATTACAAGTTATAACTGTATTCCATACATTCAAGTGCTAGAAGACTGAACATGTTAAGATGTGGAAGATATAAAAAAAGGACCCAAATCTAACTTCTAGAGGTAAAAAGTACGATGTCTGAGATAAAAAATTACAGTGAATGGGATTAACAGCAGATCAGACACTACAGAAGATTAGCAAAAGAAAAGATTAGTGAACACCAAGACTGCATAGAAACTATAAAAATAATAGAAAGAAAAAAAAAAAAGACTTAAAAAAAATTAAAAGAGATCAATGAGCCATGGAACAGTAGCACGTGGCCTAGTATACATGTATTTTGAGTATCTGAGGGTGGTGGGGGACAGAAATTGAATTTGCAAAAATAATGGTTGAATATTTTCCAAATTTGATGAAAGCTAGAAACCCATTGATCCAAGAAGCACCATGCACTCCAAGCACAAGAAACATGGAGAAAACTACACTAAGCCACGTCACAATCAAATTTTTTTTAAACCAGTGACCAAAAGATCTAAAAGCAGGTGAGAAAAAAGGCACATTACATGTTTAGCAACAAAGATAACAGAAGACTTCTTATCAGAAATAATGCAAGCCCCAAGACAGCAGAGCATTTTTAAGGTATTGTAAGAAAACAAAACAAAACAAGAAACCAATCTATCAACTTAGAATTCTATTATCAGGAAAAATATCCTTCGAAGTGAATATGAATTAAACCTTTTGAAGACATACAAAAACTGAAATAATACATCCCCAGTAGACCTGCAGTACAACGTTAAAGGAAGCCTTTCAAGTGGAAGGGAAATGATACTGGATGGAAATCTGGGTTTACACTAGGAAATGAAGAATACTGAAATGGCAACCACAGAGGTAAATACGAGTTATTAGTATTTAATATCTTTAAAATACAGCTGACTACTTAAAGCAAATATAATAACAATATATTATGGGGTTTATAACATGTAGAAGTAAAATACATGACAATAGCACAAAGGCCAGGAAGGAAGAAACAGAAGTATACTGTTGTAGGGTTCTTATACTATTAAACGAGGTAGTATAATCTCACTTGAAGATAGACTGCGATGTTAAAGATGTACACTATAAACCATAAAGCTACCACTAAAATTATATAACAAGGAAGTATAGCTAGTAAACTACAGGAAATAAAATGGAGTCATACAAAATACTCAATCCAAAATAAGGCAGTAAAATAAGAAAAAGGGAACAAAGAACAGTTAGGACAAATAAAAAACAAATAGCCAGATGACAGACTTATGCCCACTCACATCAATAATCACATTACATGTTAATGGTCTAAGCACACCAATTAAAAGGCAGAGATTGTCATACTGGACAAAAAAACAAGATGAAAATGTATGCTGCCTACAAGAAATCTATTTTAAATATAAAGACACAAACAGGTTAAACATAAAAGGATGGAAAGATATACTGTTTACATAAACTTACAAGATACACTTAAAAGATATATACTTATCAAAAGAAAGCTGGAGTGGCTCTGTTAATATTATTTGAAGTAGATTTCAGAGTAAAGAATATTACCAGAGATAAAGAGGGTTATTTCTTAATGATTAGGTACATAAACATTTAGGATTATGTCCTCTTGACTAACTGGCCCAAGGGGTCAATAACAGAGCTTCAAAATACATGAAGCAAAAGCTGATATAACTGCAAGAAGAAAAGGACAAATCCACAGTTATAGTCAAAGGTCAAGACCCGTCTCTCAATAATTTTTTTTTTTTAATTGTCCTCTCTCAATAATTTACAGAACAACCAGACAGAAAGTCAGTAAGGATACAAAAGGATTGAAAAACACTATTGACCAATTTGATCAAATTGACATTTATAGAACATACCACTCAAAAACAGCAGATATGCACATGGGACATTTACCAACATAAACCATACCCCAAGCCATAAAAGGAGCCCTGGTGGTGCAGTGGTTAAGAGCTATGGCTGCTAACCAAAAGGCTGGCAGTTTTAATTCACCAGCTGCTCCTTGGAAACCCTATGGGGCAGTTCTACTCTGTCCTATAGGGTTGCTATAAGTTGGAATCAGCTCAATGGGGCAGTTCTCCTCTGTCCTATAGGGTAGCTAGGAGTCAGAATCGACTTGACAGCAATAGTTTTTTTTTCTTAAGCCATAAAACATGTTAATAACTTATGTTAAAATTCATACGTTTTAACATATGAATCCATATGTTAAAAGGATTCAAGTCATACAAAGTATGTTCTTTTACCACAATGGAATTAAGTTAGGAATCAATAACAGAAAGATTCCTGAAAAATTTCCAAGTATTTGGAAAGTAAATGACACATTTCTAAATGACCCATTGGTCAAAGAAAAAATAATCAAAAGGGAAATTAGAAAGTATTTTGATTTGAATATAAGTGAAAATGTATGGGATATAACATAAAAATTTATGGGATGAAGCTAAAGCAGCACTCGATGCCTATATTAGAAAAGTATCTAATCAATGACCTCGATGTCACATTGAGAAACTAAAAAAGAGCAAATGAAACCCTAAGTAAGCTGAAAAGAAATAATAAAGATCAGAGTGGAAATTAATGAAATAGAAAACAGTGAAATTATGGACAAAATCAATGAAACCAAAAGCTTGTTCAAGACAGTTGATAATCTCTAGTCAGACAGATCAGGTAAAAGACAGAAATTACAAATAACAGGAATGAGAGAGTTGACAAAAGTACAAATTCTACAGATATTAAAATGATTAAGGGAAATTTATGAACAATTTTATGACAATACATTCAACAATTTAGATGAAATGGACAAATTCCTTGAAAGACACAAACTACCAAAGCTCACTCAAAAAAGAAGTAGGTAATTCATCAGCCCTACATCTATTAAGGAGCCCTGGTGGCGCAGTAGTTAAGAGCTTGGCTGCTAACCAAAAGGTTGGCAGTTTGAATCCACCAGCTGCTCCCTGGAAACACTATGGGGCAGTTCTACTCTGTCCTATAGGGTTGCTAGGAGTTGGAATCAACTTGAGAGCAACAGGTTTTATATCTATTAAAGATATGAATTTATAATAAAAAACCTTCCTACAAAGACAACTACAGGTCCAAATAGTTTCACTGGTCAATTCTACCAAATATGTAAGGAAGAAAACCATTGCTGTTGAATCTATTCCGACTCATAGCAACCCTATAGGACAGAGTAGAACTGCCCTATAGGGTTTCCAAGGCTGTAATCTTTACGGAAGCAGACTGCCACATCTTTCTCTCGCGGAGCACCTGGTAGGTTTGAACATCTGACTTTTCAGTTAGCAGCCAAACAAATCTGTCTCGCAAGAAGTACAACCAGAATGCTCCTTAGAAGTGTGGATGGTGACGCTCTGTCTCATGTATTTTGGACATGTTATCAACAGGTACCAATCCCTAGAGAAGGACAACATGCTTGGTAGAGGGTCAGCGAAAAAGAGGAAGACCCTTAACGAGATGGACTGACACAGTGGCTGCAACAATAGGCTCAAACACAGCAAAGATTGTAAGGATGGTGCAGGACTGGGCAGTGTTTGTTCTGTTGTACACAGGGTCACTATGAGTAGGAACCGACTCAACGACACCTAACAACAAAAACATCATTTAAAGAAGACATAATAGTGTGCACAATCTATACCAGAAAATTAAACAGGGAACACTTCCCAGTTCATTCTATGAGGACAGCATTATCCTTATGCCAAAACCAAAGCCATAACAAAGAAAACTACAAACCAATTAATCAATTATGAACATAGATGCAAATATTTTAAGTAAAATTTTACCAAGTCAAATCCAGGCTCAAGTATGTTGTATTCCAGAATGTGAAGTTGTTTTCACCATATTAACAAGTCAAAAAAGGCAAATGATCATCTCAATAGATGCTGATAAAGCATCTGACAAAGTTCAACATTCATTCTTTTACATTTTATTGTAAAATATATATATCAAAATTTACCATTTTAACCATTTTAAGAGACATTTACACTTACCATGTTGTGCAATCATCACCACTATTTCCAAGTTTTCCATCACCCCAAACATAAAATCAGTATCCTTTAAGCAATAACACCTCATTCCCTGTTTCTTCCCCCACAGCCCATGGCAACTACTAATAAACTTTTATCTCTATGCATTTGCCTATTCTAGATAATTCATATTAGCGGGATCATACAATATTTGTCCTTTTGTGTCTGACTTACTTCACTTAGTATATTTTCAAGGTTTATCCACTAACATTCATTCTTGATAAAAACAAAAATCTCAGTAAACTAGGAATAGAAGGAACTTCCTAAATCTGATATACGGCATCTATGAAAAATCTACAGCTAACATCATACTTAACAGTGAAAGATCAAAAGCTTTCCAGTTCAGATTATGAACAAGGCAAGAATATTCTCTTAACCACCTCAATTCAACATATTATTAAAGATCCTAACCAGTGCAATAAGGGAGAAGTTGTCCAACTTATTTTGTAAAGAGAGATAGTAACTTATTTAGGCTTTGCAGGTCATTCAAGGAGCCCTGGTAGCACACTAGTCAAGTACTGGGCTGCTAACCAAAAGGATGGTGGTTTGAACTCACCAGCTGCTCCCTGGCAGAAAGATATAGCAGTCTGTTTCTGTGAAGATTACAGCCTTGGAAACCTCATGGGGCAGTTCACTCTGTCCTATAGAGTTGCTAGTTTTGCAGGTCATTAGGTCTCAGGGACAACTACTCAACTCTGCCACTATAGCATGAAAGAAGACATAAACATTACATAAATGAAGGGTGTGGAAATGTTTTGAATAAAACTGTTTACAAAAACAGGTAGCGGATTGGATTTGACCCAGGCCTGAAGTAGTTTGTTTACTGACTCGTACAATAAGGCCCTCAAAAAAATAAAAAAGAAAAAACATACAAAAAATTATTTAGATTGGACAGGAATTATAACTGTCTTTATTTGCAGATGATAAGATTATCTATGTAAAAAAGACTATGAAACTACAAAAGAGCTACTAGAATGAGTTCACAAGGTTGCAGGATACAAGTGCAAAAATCAATTGTATTTGTATATAGTAGTGATGAACAATTGTAAACTGAAATAAAAAATATCACTTACAATAGCATCAAAAAATATGAAATACTTAAAAGACCTAAAAAAATGGATATACTGTCTTTATAGATCAGAAGACTCAATATTGTTAAGTGTCAATTATCTGCAAATTTGATCAACAGTTTTAACACAACACCAATCAAAATCTCAGCAGATTGTTTCATAATCAACAAGCTGATTCTAAAATGCACAAGGAAATCAAAGGATCTATGACAGCCAAAACAACTGAAAAAGATTAAGAAGTTGGAACGTTTATTTTACCTCATTGTAAGATGTTATTATAAAGCGACATTCATCAAGAGAGTATATTAGTGTAAAGATAGACAAATAAATAAATGAATGAGAATAAAGTTCAAAAAACAGTTGAACTGTTGATTTTCAAAAGATGTGCAAAGGCAATTCAGTGGAGGATAGTTTTTTCAACAAATGGTGCTGGAACACTTAGATAATCGTGTGCAAAGAAGTGAACTTTGATCCATACGTTGGAGTACATATAAAAATCAACCCAAAACGGAATTATTGACCTAAATTTAAAACTTAGAATGTAGGAGAATATCTTTATGCCCTTGGGTTAGGCAAAAGATATCTTAGATAAGATCAAAAGCTTTATAAAGGAAACAAAAAATGGACAAATACTTCATAAAAACTAAGACCTTCTAGTCTTTGAAAGACATTGAAAACACAACCCAAAGATGGGGGAAAAATACTTGCAAATTACGTATCTGATAAAGAACTTGTATCCAGAATATATGAAGAACTCTCAAATCTCAATTAAAAAAAAATGGACAAAAAATTTGAACACTTCATCAAAGATAAATGGTGGCAGAAAAGCACGTAAAAAGATGCTCAACATAATTATTAGGGAAATACACACTAAAATGAGATACCACTACACACCTCTAAGAATATTTAAAATTTAACTGACCATATCAAGCGTGTTAGTGAGGATGTAGAACACTAAGGACTCTCATAAATTGCTGGTGGGAATATAAAATGGCACAACCACTTTGGAAAACATTTTGTAAATTTCTCAAAAAATTAAACATATGAGCCAGATATTTCACTTTTAGGTATTTACCATCAAAAAAGGAAACCATCTGTGCATTCAAAGACTTGTACACGACTGTTCATAGTAACTTTATTTGTAATAGCCCAAAACTGGAAACAACTCCAAAGTCCATGAACAGGTAAATGGATAAATAAAATGTACAACAAAATACTACTTAGCAATAAAAGGAATACACCCTTGATACCTACAACAACATGGATAAATCTGCAAATAATTATGCCAAGTGAAAGCAAAAAATACATATTATATCACTTATACAGAATTATAAAAGATGTAACTCTTCTATGGTGATCAGTTCTTGCCTCCAGAGGGAGGAATGGCATGTGGAATTTTCTGGGGGTGTACATTATTTCTTGATTGTGATTATGATTTCACAGGCATATATATTTGTCAAACATCAAGTGGTAGGTACACTTTAAATATGTGCAGTTTATTTTTTGTCAATAATACTTCAATAAAACTGGAAAAAAGTTTAGTACTTAATAACTAATCACCTATGAAAAGTCATTTAGTTTTATCAGAGGAATAATCAGTTTTATCAATTTACCTCTTTAACATTGGGCTTATTTTACACTTCTGAATATTAATGACTCACTTATATAAGGTCACATTTTGAAAAACAAAACAATAGATTGCATTTAAAAGAGTAGAAAAAACTCCATGTAAAAGCTACTGCCTGGCAGAGTCCAAAATATTATTTCTTATAGAAGAGCTCATTCTTATTTCCATGTATTTATGTATTTGATGAAATCAGATATAAAAATGTTAAGTACAAGAATAAAACTGTTAGCAAGCAGCCTAAGTTTGTTGTCAAAGTCTCTGAAATCTGATTGGCTTACTTTTTTTCCTATGCTTTTATTGTTTGTCTCTGGGCAAGTTCTGACAATTCTGCATTTCGTTTTGTGATCTTCAACTATCAAAGGAAAGATGAAAAAGATGGACAGGCTTTTGAAAACTGTCAGCACCACACGATTCAATTCAGTGATACATCACATGCATTTGAGAATCTTACAGAAGCCTAAGAAAATCTGTACTTATCTTCATTTGACTTCAAATAAGCTGGTAGAGTTCTAGGCAGCATACAAAGTTCCAGCTAAATTTGAATAGGTGCTATTTCTAATAAAAATTATGTAAAGGCAGATAAGATAAAGACTTGATGAAGTTTAAGATGATTGGCTGCAAAGTACTATTAACTTTAAAAAGCTAACTGGTTAAATCCATTTAAAAAAACTCCATAAATTCTAGTTTTGCTTTTTCTACTCCTTGAACAGAAGTTTTGCTTTATTTTGGAGGTGGTAAACATTTATCATTGCTTCTATCCCCTTCTCATACTAACTAGTTTAAATAAAATTTCCAAAAATGCTCTGGAAGCTATCTTTTGAAAATTTAATTTCAGTGAACAGATTTAAAAACACTGATTTGAGGAAAAGGTATATATGCTTTTCTGAACATAATAAAAAAATTCTATACTGTATGTTCATAGTACTTCTAGTTTTCCATAAAAAAAATTCAGGGTGCTTGTTAAAACTGAAAAGCGCTTTGGTATGGCTATCTTACTATCTTAAAATTCCTTTGAAAATTCAAGCTCAGTACTTCCAAAAACCAGCAGTAGAAGTGTAGTATCTGGTATTCTCTCTTCAACATAAATTCACCTTTATTTCATCTTGTATTGCTTTGAATAATTGTGCTTATAGAATCAAACTTGAGGGAGGAAGACGGGGAAGCAAAGATATCTGAACAGGGCACAACTTGGTGCTTTCAGTTCTGAGAATTTTAACATACTTCATATCTCAGTAGACAGAGCTGATTAACTCCCTCATCAAGTGAGTTCTGACATCAATTGCCAAATGCATCTGGTGACAATCCCCAAATGTGAAATATGGAGGACAGCTAATTCTTCTACGTAGTTGGGGACTGTTTTCTTTTTAAAATGTTATATTTTGCCTTAATGCATTTAATTTAAAGTGAATTTAATGGACTTTAACCTGCTCACTCATATTAATCAAGTAAGATTTTGTCATACCCAGCTTTAGAATTCTTCTTTATAAGAGTTCTTCCTTTTATATGTGCATGCCATTCATATGCAAAGGGGGACAAATACACTTGTGTTCTTGTCCAGATAAAACCTTTTGGTTTTGTGTAAATGGATTGTCAAGAGAAGCGATCCTAAAACATTTTTCACTTGTCCTTGCATTCCTGTATTTTTATTGTTAGGAGCCATCAAGTCGATTGCGACTCATAGCGACCCTATGTACAACAGAACGAAATATTGCCTGGTCCTGTGCCCTCCTCCCAATCCTTGCTATGCTTGAGCCCACTGTTGCAGCCAATTGTGTCAATCCATCTCACTATATTTTTAGTTAGTACTATTTTAATTTTTACTTATAGATAGTACTATTTTTCACAGTAGCATGCTGTATATGGTATGGGACACAGAGGTGTATGATTAGCATGTTACAGGACTATTGTCCCTGTGAATGTCTGCCCAGCCTCCTAAAGACATTATGAGGTGGTATATACAGAATAGACTTGACAGCAATGGGTTTCGTTTTTTTGATACATACGAAGTGGGCTGTATTAGTGTCTTTAATGTCTAGAGTAGTGATTATGTAGGTGGTCTATTAGCCCAATAAAGTAGGAGTTGTCTGTTTATCTCTAGGCTTACTTTTTTCATCTTTTTGTAGACCACCTACTTTTGATACTTTTAACGGGGCCCTGGTTGTGCAGTGGTTAAACGTTTGGCTGCTAACCAAAAGTTCAGCAGCTCAAATCCACCAGCTGCTCCTTAGAAACCCTGTGGGGGAGTTCTACTCTGTCCTATAGGGTTGCTATCAGTCAGAATCGACTTGATGGCAATGGGTTTAACGGGTCACTTCTAACAATGATTCTGCTGTTTAATACAGAATATCAACTTGCTCCCTTCATAGTTTTGCCTTTTATAGATGTCATCAATCAGAAACCTTCCGTACAGTAACCTCCCTAATTAAATAATCTTGTTAGTTGTTATCCCTAACGTTGAGTCGTCAATGATTAGAAGAATTCTGTGCTGCCAAAAACCTTCCTAGGAGAGAAGAGGGTGGGGGTGGGTGTAGGTGTCAAGGGGTGGGTGGGGTCTCCTGTATATAAGCCATTCCATACATCTAAAGGCTCTGGAAGCCTGCATATTAGATAGATGAGGCTTTGCTCTTTCCTAAATAGAATACTGCTCTGGGAAAAAAAAAAAAAAAATCAGTCAAGTAATTAAAAATGGCTATGATCAGCAAACTAGAATATATCATAATTCTTTTCAGTCCTACACATTTTCTACTTTTTCCTTTCAGGTAAGTAGGCTAAAGCTACCAGTGATTAGTTTTACCCCCTACAAAAGTGGAAGATGGGTCTGGAGTGTAGAAGAATTAAATCTTTACTTTTCCTTCTATGGTGGCTAATCAATGCAGGAAGTATGGGAATACTTAATACTTCTTAATATATTAGAAGAAAATGTTCATGGAGTGAACCACCCAATATGGTTAGTTAATTAACTTGTATACACTTAATAGGAAACAGCTGCTGGTTTAGCTTGTCTCCATAACTGACTTTCCAATCACATTAGTTTATAAAATTAAATATCAAAAAGGATTTAGTTTTTAAAGTTTTTACTTTCATTATCTACTCAGCACTGAATAAAAATTCAAGGATGAACATTCCTAGTATGCAGTACATTTTACTTCTTCCACATCAAACTTGTCTAATTTAAGTAAAATATATACAATAATGCACAATCATTAAGTGATTTACACAATTACTGATTACACACTATACTTCTAACTTGAGAGGTTTCAGTTACTCAAATATTTGTAATTTTACATTCTCTGATACTACATTTTTGTACATGCTGTCAAGTTATAACCAAGATTACTCAAAATAAATAATTACCAATTAAATATGGCAACATCATCACAAAATTCTTAAAATAGCTACAGTAGTAAAAGTGGTACTGATGACTTTTGTCACTATAATACATACTTTCCTAGGACTTAGATAAAAATATGGTTTAGAGAATTCACATAAGGTGGATTAAAACACAGCTGCACATTTAATGGAAATGATATACGGTCCTTTGAAAACAATGGTATGCCCTAAAGAATAACTGGCAAAAAAGTGGTATTTATTGTCTTTTGAATTACAGAATAATAACTAGACCAACCAAGAAGAAACCAAACCTGTTGCCGTCAAGTTGATTCCGACTCATAGTAACCCTATAGGACACAGCAGAACTGTTGATTTTCCCCTTCTAAAATACACACATTTGGCAAGGGACCATGTCTTAAACCATGTTTTATACAGTTCATGTCACCTATAGTGCCAAACACAAGTGTCTTTATATGTGAAAAGGCACAAAGTATCTACCAATTAATGAATGAAAACTGATCATTTCTCTTCTTTCCACATTAACAAAAAGCATTAACAGTAAAAGGGAAAACATACAGCATTATCACTGAGGGGCAGAAATATGAAAATGAATTTTGTATTAATGTTTGGATCGGGTTTGTTTCTGAGGATAGTATAAAATTTTGCAGATGTTACCAAATTCTAGATTAATTAGAGTTCAAATGTTGTGGGCTTCTAGTAATTCCCACCTCTGATTTTTATTGAGAAACAAGATGTTATCCTTTTATTCAGAAAAGATTGCTATCACCAGTAGGGTATGCTCTTGAAAATAAAAGAAAAAAATCCCAAACACAAGATTTTGGTCATCCACCCTCTCATCTCATATTCCTTGAGACACATTCATTGCAACACTCATTTCACTTTATACAGTATGAACAGTGTACCAAGTACTGGAAGTACTAAAATCTTAAGTATATATATATATGTATATTCTGATATATGTATCAGAGTCCTGAACTTAATACAGTGAAACCTGTGAGTTGGAACTTGATCGAACAGCCTTGTTTTTCCAGGTCTCTCAAGTTTTCTGCCTTTGACAGGGTGCAGTCTTACTACTTTTCTATTATTCTCTATTAGTGGAAAATTGCTGAGTTTTCCTTCTGTGACAGGTTTTCACCTAACACAGGTTCCAGCTTTCGCAGGTTTTACTGTATATGGAATGAGAGATATATTGTCTGTAGTGTGTGATCCTGGAAGTTATTTATATAAAATTCACTACCCAGAATAGGACTAGAACTCATAAAATACCACTAATTATCTGTATGAACTTTCATCACAAACTCCCTCTGTCCACTTTGCATGTTAATTCTTGAGGATGGATGCAATGCTTTCTTAAAGATCTCCTAGACCTAAATGTCTGATGCTATAATTTCATTACTATCACATTCTAAATCATTTAATGGTCAGAGTTGACTAATTCAATACTAAAAATATGTGGTACAACAATTACACAATTTTGTATCAGTCTACATATGATAGCCTTACTGTATCAGATAAGCCCTCTACCTATGCAAAGATAAAGGAAAATTCACAATACAACTATTCTGAATTAGAAAGATTCTGGCAAACAAGGAGCCCTGGTGGCACAACAGTTAAGTGCTTGGTTGTTAACTGAAAGGTTGGTGGTACAAACCCATCAGTGGCTCCGTGGGAAAAAAGACCTGGCGATCTGTCCCCTTGAAGACTATGGCTTAGAAAACCCTATAGGGCAGTTCTACTGTCACACAGGGTCGCTGTGAATCGAAAATATACTCGATGGCACCCAACAACATAGTAGTTACAGGATACAAAAGAGAGTAAGGTGATATAACGGTCTAGAGATCTTAAGGAAAAAATCAAAAGTCCTTAAGTTTTGGAAAATGATCTTATTTTACAGAATATAAAGAATTAAGTACAAAGCCAGTTTCCCTTCTTAGACACTACAAAATTTTGAATTTCTAATGCACAAATCTTTAAAATTAAACTAAGTCACAAGATTGAAATTAGAGTATAAAACTCCTATGTTAACAATGAGAATTATATAAAAGCAATTTCTAAGAAAAAACGATTTAAAATTAATGAGTTTGAAAAAGTAGAGCCAATTTCAGATTAATTGTACTAATACAGGCTAAGTGGACTATGAACCATAAAAAAATTATTTCTATTGCCTCTACAATATATACTACATGTTGTTTTAGAAGATTTAAATTTGCATTTTGACTTTTTAAGATTAAAATGCTTTGCATTCTCTGAGCATATATTGTCTTTATACTGGAAGAGCCGCCCTGGTGGCACAGTAGTTAAAGTGCTCGGCTGTTGCTAACAGAAAGGTCAGTGGTTTGAACCCACCAGACACTCTGTGGGAGACACATGTGGCAGTCTGCTGACGTGGCAGTTCTACTCTGTCCTATAGGGTTGTTATGAGTTGGAATCAACTCAATAGCAATGGGTTTGGTTTTGGTTTATACTGGAAGAAACCTAAAGACAAGATGGATAAAGACCACCCTAGATAAAGATTTGTAGTTATCAAAAATTACCTCTAAACTGAAACATCTTCCTTTTAACTTATTATTTGGTTTTCAAAATCACGTTTCCTGTAAGTATTAATTCTTCTAAGTTAAACTAAAAACCTTAAGCATACTTTTGTTTATATGGGCCTTATATATGGGGGGGGGGGGCACAGGGACACAACTTACGGTCCCAAATAAATGAATTCTAACTTTATTTATAATTCTTAGAAAAAATGTTAGATGATTTCAAAAATAGAGGAAAAAAGTATACTGCTTGGGTCACAGGTTTTAAAGAGGTTTAAGCTCTTTAAAGTATTTTAAAAAGGTTTCATTATTAAATAATGCAAACAAGTAACACCTGAAACTATTCCACAAAAAGAACAGGACAAATCTTTCAGGGATATAAACCTGAAAACTCAAGAAGTCTTTTCTGAAATTAAGCCTAGTACTAATATTGAACAGCTAGGAAGTCAGGTCTTTATCAACTTTGATGTTACCATTTGACATGATTTATAATCATGTTTTCTTAGGTTTTACAACTTAGAAGTACTTTAAGGGTTGAGTTTAAACTTTATATGCAACAAAGAAACTAAGACTCAGAGATTTAAAAGTTACAATTCTCTGGGGCGCAGTGGTTAAGAGCTCAGCTGCTAACCAAATGGTTGGTAGTTTGAATCCACAGCTGCTCTTTGGAAATCCTATGGGGCAGTTCTGCTCTGTCCTACAGGGTTGTTATGAGTTGGAATCGACCTGATGGCACTGGGTTTGGTTTTTTGGTTTTCTGGGGCAGAGATGAGATTTAGGGCCCAGGTCACCTGACATCTAATTTAGTGCTATTATCTTTACCAGTAACCAGATGCCATCGAGTTGATCCTAACTCATGGAGGGCCTATGTTTGTCAGAATAGAACTGTGCTCCATAGGGCTTTCAATGACTGATTTTTCAGAAGTAGATTGTCAGGACTTTCTTCAGAAGCACCTCTGTACAGACTCAAACTTCCAGATTTTCAGTGATCTGCTGAGTATGTTAACTGTTTGCACCACTCAGGGACTTAGTTGCCTTAAAATCCATTTATATTTGCAAACAATAAAGACGCACTGTATTAATATTTGAAAATATACTATATAAAAATGATTTAAAAAAGTATAACTAGTACAACATATGTCAGCAAATTATGTCCATTTTAAACTTAGTCACCATAGTTTTTCAGGGGATCTCAGTGCCAAAGACCCTTAGACCAATGTTTTATGAATTTGTTTACACTCTTTCAAGCAGAGTAATCAAACTTTAGCATGAACTACTATAACAGCATGGATCTTAACCACTGTTTAGTACTGTACATAATATTTAATTAGCTTTATGATTTCTCAATTCAGGAATTACCCTTTCATTTAACATTACCTATAGTGGCTTCTGGAGGCTATTACTAGTACTATTAAACTCATAGTACTACTGTTAGTACTCTACATGCTTCTGCAATAAGGATTAAGAGAACCATTTAAGTGTCTGTGCCTTCTGTGACAGTTAACAGATATTTAGTTAAAGTCCTAAAGCTAGAAGTATTAAGATAGGAAAATTAAAAAAAAAAAAAGCCCGTATTTGGATTTTAATGTATGATGTTCTTTATTTACAACTTTATTGGCAAAAAGGAAGAGGGACAAGTTGAAAACACTTTAAAACAGGTTATCACAGCTGATCCTGTCAGATCAAAGAAGTTCCGTTTCAAATGTCCATCTAATTGTCCGAAGATATACAACACTGAATCTGCATATGCAATTTCCTTTATGAAGTACAGTGTTCGTATTTTAGGCAGTCTTTTTAATATATAAATACAAAGGAAATAAAATCACTCATTAAAACTGCATTAAATGAAGGATATTTTATATTTAAATTTATGTTGTTCCTGGTAATACATGCCCAATGAAAACCAAAAGCTGGAAAAGCAGTTACACTTCCTATTTGAGTGGACAGTTACAACAATCAACCATTTTCTGAAACGACCATTATATTTCAATTTATCATGAACTACTCTGAACTTACTATGAGATGTAGTCAAAGTCAGAAGAGAAGACGTAGGGAGAACATTCCTTTTTTGGAGAGGGTAAGCCCTCCAGAATCAGCATGGTAAATAAACATATCCTGTTGAAGAACTCTAGGTGGAAAAAAATTAACGTAGTCAGTTTCAACTCATGCTGAGCTGACTTAATTTTTTCATTAACTTATTTGGTGTCATTCTCCTAAATCAAGTGTGTTTAATTCTTCTTCTAGTTCATCCAAATCTTCCCCAGTGAAAAGATTTTCGTCAACAGGAACAGCATCGATGGCTCCATTTTCCTGTTCCTCCCCTTCGTTGTCCTCTTCCAAATCACTTCTTTCTCCATTTTCAGCCCTGCCTCCGGAAGCTTCACTTAATTTGTTTTCTAAAAATAAAAACAGAAATAGAAATTAGTAGGGCCTAGAAACAGAAAACACTATTCCACTGGTCAACCGACAGTCACAGATTATTATACCTCCTTTTTTCCTTTTCCACTGAAACTTTCCCTGGGATTACTCCAGCAAGAATTAATCTTTTTCTGAGCTTGTGTGTACCAATTATTTATACCTACTATAAAATACTTTATTATAGCCATTTGACTGCTTAATGGTTTATACATTTCTTAAGGGCAAGATCTATCTTACACAATGTTGTGTTGCCTACATAACCTAGCCATGTCAACTTCCACATTATTATTTTGTTGGAGTAAATGACTACGTAACAACTACAAAAAAAGGTCTACAGTATAAGCAGCTACTCGGCTTTTGTTTTTACAAACAGTAGTTAAGTCACACTAGTTGTAATACTGTAAATGGGTGTAAATCCAGAAACATTTCATTATACTGTCGAATTGAGAAAAAAGAACTTAGGGTTATGTAGCTACTTTTCCTTACAGGACATAAATGACTGAGAAAACAGAAACACTGCCTTTTCTTGTTCAAGAACCTCAATGTTTACACAAAGATAATTTTTAATAGTCAAATTCAGATTTTAGTTATTTCAAACATCTGAGCCCTAATTCTAAAAGGAGCAAAAGCATTCTGCAGACTGGCATTAAGACAACAGTCTGATAACATTCTCAGACCTCAGGAAGGCCAGCTAGTTTCTAATGTTAGGACTTGTGTTCTTTTATTGTAAAAATAAGGTTTAGCTTTTTCTCTCAACTTTTGCCTTGATTAGTAGTCTCTCTAACCTTTCTTCCATAGCAACGGCGCCAAACGCTTCTCTTCAAACCTCTCACTCAAGGCAAAGTTGAACAAAATTTATATCAACAATCCTCATCTATAAATACATCTATCCAGCCTTCCCTGACTCTCACACTTAACTGAAATCATCATACATATTTCTATATTTTGCACCTATAACCAATCCCCCATCATCTTAATGTCTCCTCCATCAGATCCTTTTTCTCTGGCTTACAAACATATTTAGGCCTTTCCCATGACCATGCCTCCCTTCTCAAAGTTCTTAACAGTGAGTGGACTGTACTCATTTTTCTCCCCATTCCTCGTATCACTGCAGTCCCCATGAAAACTGGCACCATATTCCTACAACTCCTTGCCCAACTCCAACTAATTAGCTATTTGTAATTTTTATCCTACCTGATTTTTCTGTGTTCCTTATTCTTCCAATGTAGATGACTTTTAAACCCTTTTCTCCTGAGAATATCTATACAGTGTCCTAGACAATGCCATTTTGATGTCACAAAAATCTCAAACTCTTGAGGTCCAAGCTGAACTCAACTACACCTCCACACTCATTTTTGTTTCCTAGTTTTAGTTAAGGACTTTGAACTATGTATTTATGCTACCACTCTGATAACTACAGACATCTAAGTTTATGAAGCCTGGTCTAGCCTCCCTTTGGAGCTCTGGTGGTGCAGTGGTTAACAGACTGGCTGCTAACCAAAAGCTTGGCTTTGGATCCACCAGCTGCTCCTTGGAAACCCTGTGGGGCGGTTTTATTCTGTTGGAACTGCCTCAATGGCAATAGGTTTTGCCTTTTTCTTTTTTAGTTTACCCTCCCTTTAAACAGCTTCCCAATTTTCAGAATAAGGCAAAATTTAGCATACTTACCATCTTTTTCTGAAGTATATGTGCTGAATCTTTCAAGACTGGCTACAGTAATACCCGTCTCATCTACATCTCTCGGAATGTACAGGCTTAAATCTATGTCATTTATGCTCACAGAATCATCAACCTTTAACATACAGAAAAGAAAGTTGTTACAAATAAGAGAGATTTCATCAATTACTTGCTTTTTATCCGATATTTATCTTAATGAAACAAATTATTACTAATATCAAGTGAAAATAAATGATCAGCTATTGATAAAACTTATTTCTTTTTCTAAACTTCTTGAGCCTGGATGATCCTTAGTGGTCTGGGGTGCAGGCTTCAAACCTGTAGCTGTCTAGTGACAGAGTGGTCCAATTCTACCTTTTAGGCAACTAGTGCCCTGCTTTTGGAGCCCTGGTGGCACAGCAGTTAAGAGCTACGGCTGCTAACCAAAAGGCCGGTAGTTCAAATCCACCAGCCGCTTCTTAGAAACCCTATGGGGCAGTTCTACTGTCCTATAGGGTCGCTATGAGTCGGAATTGACTTGATGGCAATGGTGTTTTTTTTTTTTTAATTTACAAAATTTATTTCTTTTCCTAAACTTCTTGAAAAGAATAGCAATGTCATATTTGAAGTTTCTTCCTTTGATAACATGTTTTTACATATAGATTATGTATGACATTCTTCTCTTTCAACTCAAAGACAGGAATTTTATGATAACCACACAAAAAATTAACAGGGAACTATTTGCTATTACTAAGTTTGCCTAGGATAAATGATTCTGCTGCTGTCCCATGCTTCCTACTCTGTACCTTTCAGTTAGGGCCCGTCTCATGATTGATTTTCTAGTATAAAATATTAATCTCCTCTTAAGGGAGTATAAAAGCAATACTTTTTAAAGCTAACACATGTAGCACTTAAGTTCTTTATATTTATTAACTTACTTAATTCTCACAAGCACCCTATGATGTAGTGACTATCATTATGTCCATTTTATAGACAAGAGTGGTGGCCTGGAGCATAAGTAATTTCCTGCGGCTGGAGTCAGGACTTGAACTGAAGCAGTCTGGGCCTCTTAACCATGCCACTCTTTTGTCTCTTAATTAACATGAGGAGATAAGGTGCCAAAGCTTCCTCTTACCTCATCACCACCTGTTCCCTGGGTGTAACGCGTATCATCTGCTTCCTCATCATCATCATCAACCAGTTCAGGACGAAATTCAAACACCTCACGACCGCTGATCTATTTAGGGCCAGAAATATATCAACTCAGTACAAAATACAAACATTTCTTGGTCACTGATTTTAGATATACACATGATTAAAATGAAGGACAGAATTTTGCATGACATGGAAATTACAAAATGAAAGAATTCATCTGGGTGAGTATGGGACATACCACTAGTGCTTTCCCTGCTTTGAAGTCTGCTTTCCTTCTTTCCATATCTTGCTCAAGTTTATCAATCTTTTCTTGTCTTTTCCTTTTTTTCCATGCAAGAAAAGATTCTAGAGTGATTTTGGTAACATTTGGACCTAGGGCAGAACGCTGCAAAGATAAAGTGTTAATTTTCCCCCCAAAAGTCACCTATAATAGTGTTTAATAATAGTTTTCTCTTAATGCAATTATTTAAGTCCTTGCATGTGACTTCTAAAGACGTTCAACCGATTTATTTTTAGTTTAGATAGCAATAAACAAAATGAGTATCCAGAGATACAAACATTTCTAAGCATAATAAAGTATATTATTTTGAGGTACAATGCTTTCCAAAATTAAAAGTCAGTCAAAATGGGTCTTGAAAAATTATTTTAAAATGAGCTAACTGCTGAAAACAATGAACATAAAAAGCATCATGCCAATATCCAAGTTTCATTTGTGTTCCTCATGAGTTGAGAAACAAAACTCAACAAAAAACACTACCTGCTACTCAAGATCATCAATTAGGTAATAAGTACATAGAAAAAGAAATACTTGCTAAGGATCTGCCAGGTGTTTTGTGCTTTATACATATGTGCCATCACACTGATTTCTCACAACCATTAAACAGAGGAAAAATTTAAGAAATCTACTAAAATTTAACAGGTAGTAAGAGGTAGAACTAGGATACAAAGAATACTTTATTTACCTGACTCTAAAGTTTACATTTTCTATTATGTTTCCTCCTACGTGAGGTATCAAACAATGTCAATTTAAGAACAAATGTATATTAGAGAGGAACCTCAGAAGGCAGTGAGTTTATTTATGTCAATTTAAGAACAAATATATATTAGCTAGGAACCTTAGAGGGCAGTGAGTTTATGTTAATTGGGGAGGAACAAATCAGAAAAAAGAGGGTGAGAATGACTGAACAACTCGAAGAGTATAATCAATGTCACTGAAATGTACATGTAGAAACTTGAACTGCTGTATGTTTTTGCTGTATAGATTCTCAACAACAAAATAAAATAAATTATTAAAAACACAGCCTAAATCTAGTATTTCCAACAGTCTTGTATCTGCTAACTCACAGATAAAACCTTTGTGCTGAGCAAGATATATACAGCTGAAGATCCTCTTTGATCAGACTCCTTCCCCTCTATCAACAAAGTGAGTCCAGGGATCATAATAAATCATATAACTGAAAAACTGGAGTGGTCTCCTTCCATAAATATGTTAATGATTAGTAAAATGGCAAAACAAAAAAAACAGACTTTAGAGAAAAGATCTAACTCTACAAATTCAATCAGTCTGATAAATGGTTAAGCATTTTTAATGAATCGATTTACTGGTAAATGAATTTTAAGACAACAATTTGATAAGCCATTAGCTAGTATTTCAAAAACTGTTTCATAATTCTAAAATTAATGCCACAATTGGCTAACATTATGGCTGGGTTTATATATTAGGCCTGTAAGAATAATTAAAGAAAAAACAAGGCTATTTTGAGAAAAGGTCACAATATTTTTTCTCCTTCCATAACAACATGGTATTGCCCCCAAGTGGTAATTACTAAAATTTCACAAAAATATTGCTTTTCATTTTTTATGGTAGGAAAAAGATACTCATTACCTCTCTTTCAATGAGATCTTCTAATGAAATTTCATCTTCTTTTTCTTCCTTCTTTTTATCTTTTTTCAACACAAATCCAGGAGGAAGTGCATGACGATACATGCACATATCACCCCCTCCAGGGCACACCCAAAACCAGCCGTACTTGTTGTTTTCAATAGCTTCAAGGAAATGCTTGCATACCTACAGAGAGAATATTATTCACAAGTACTGGCTCAGTGTAGTCCGTTTTCAAGGCAAATGCTTAAGTATATGGAACAAGTACATTCTTATTCACACACTTAGCCTAACAATGTATGTACAGAGTACCCTTATGTGCAGAAATGTACATAAAATTAATCTTAAAATACCTAATGGCAAATTCCCTTTAGAGAGAATCTATGTTTCCGATATTTTAGATACTGTTCTAAATTCTGAATTATACAAAAATGACTTTTCAGTTTAGCCTTAGTAAATGTAATCCCAAAGTCTGATTTTTAAGTAAGAGAAAATATAAATACAGACATAAAAAATAAAATCGATAATTTTGTGTTTTTTCTAAAAACTAATCATATGCAGTAATAATACATACCCTATTTGAATCTCCTGACATTATACCTGATTTTTTACATCTAAGTTGCAAGGGAGCAAGGTACAAAAGGGACATAAAAAGTATTAGTCTTTCAAAACATGAATGAATGCCAGAAGCAACTGTATATGAAGGCCTCCGGTATAAGCTTTGTAGATACGGAAAAATTAATAAAAAATCCCCCCGCCCTCAAAAAAAATACACTGGAGGTAAGTGAAACTACTATTTAGAATTTTTCTAGCACAATATGAATTTTTCACTGTAACTGCTACAGATAAATACACGGACATGAATGCTGGGTCCTGAGAAACAAGGTATCAATTTTTAAAAGTACATTTGCTGGAATACTAGAGCCACTGTATACAAAAAATTCATTTTGAAGTTCAAATGTAAGAATATTTTTACCCTTGTGATTTAGTCTTCCCTATCACTAAAACACATAAAGTATTGAGTGGGTTAGTTTCACAGGTCTTCCTCTATGAATCCATTCTGCATGAAAAATTGAGAAGTCTTATCTGAATATGTGATTGTGTTCATCCATATTTGAGAAAGTAAGATCACCTGAGAAAACGGCATTTAAAGGACTCCAGTCACGTGGTTTTCCAACACTATTTTTAAAAAAGAATTTAATTGCACTGTAACTTGCACTTGTACATCTTCCAAAAATAAAGTTCATTGTACCTTATCTTTATTGTTCTAATAATTTAAAGAATAATCCAGTAGAAAATAGCAGCAAATACCTTGCTACATAATTCTCCCTAATAATAGCAACTCAATTCAAGAAAAGGACATACTATTTGAGTTTTTGGTTTTTTCTTTTCCGCCTCACCGTGCTTCTTGTTCACTACTTCTTCCAGTTTTTTTTCATCCCAATTATCCATGGTATCTAAATAAAGAGATATGAACATTAAATACTTTAATTTTATCTATGGTTCCCAATACACATTGCACATCTCCTTCAACAGACAGGAATGATGTAAGACTCATGACCTAACACATTTTTCTTTAAAACACCAAAACCCACTGCCATCGAGTCGATTTTGACTCATAGCGACCCTACAGAACAGAACAGAACAGAACAGAACAGAACTGCCCCAAAGGGTTTCCAAGGCTGTAAATCTTTATGGAAGCAGACTGCCACATCTTCCTCCAATGCAGCAGCTAGTGGGTTCAAAGTGCTGACTTTTCAGTTAGCAGCTGAGTGCTTTAACCACTGCGCCACCAGGGCTCCTTTAAAACACCAAAACCAAAAAACTAAACCAAACCCGTTGCCATGGAGTCAATTCTGACACACAGTGACTCTACAGGACAGAGCAGAACTGCCCCATAGGGTTTCCAAGGAG